>NW_006256828.1:2231879-2290580 GCF_000478725.1 Eutrema salsugineum | reverse complement strand
GTCTTATATGTCTTTCTACTCTTCTTCTGGTCTATATTTTTCCTTTCTTATTTTTTTTTCCTTGTATTTTTGAGTTTTTCTTCATCGTTATTTGTTTTCAAATTGTTCTTCTTTATTGTCTTCATCTTTTTTTACTTCTTATTTGTCTTCATTTTTTCATCATATTTACCTTTTTCTAATTTGTCTTCTTCATCTTCTAGTTTTCTTCCTTTTTATTATTTTTTTCTTTCACTCCGTCTACTATCTACTGGTTTTCTTCTATGACTTCTTCTTCTGATTATCTTTTTTTTCTTCTCCAATTGGTCATTTGATTTTTTTGTTCATCGTCTTCGACCTATCCGAATTTTTTTTTATCTTACTTGTTCACTGTATTAATTTTTGTTCATATTTTTATTGTTTTCTTATTCTTCTCCTTTTTCTTTATTTTTTTAGCCTTTCATATTCTTTGTTTTTTTCTTCTTATCTTTTATTATTTTTGACTATTTCATCTTATGTATTGTATTCATCTTATTTGACTTCTTAATTTTTTTTTATTCGGTTTTTCTTTGTTTTTTCTGTTGATTTTCTTTGTTTTATTTGTCTGCCCCATCTTCTTTGCTTTCTTTTATTGTCATTGTATTCTCTAAATTCTTATTCTTCCACATCTTTTATTCTTCTTCTTTTGGTTTTATTAGTCATTTTTATCTTCTGCTTCTTACTTCTTCTTGGTCATTTTTTTATCCAAACTTTTTTTCTAATTTTTGTTTGTCTTTTTCACATCTTTACTTTCTTCTATTTTTTCTTTTGCATCTTCGGGTTTTCATCTTCTTGTACTCTATTTTCTTCATCTACCGTTTTTTTTCTTCTTTTATTTTGATAATTTGTATGAAAATAACAGCAAAATTGTTATACAAATTATGAATATAAATTAATTAATTAAGGATATTTAAAAATATTTTATTAAAGAATAAAGAGTAATTAGTCACTTAAATTGAATGAGAGAGCTTATAGCGAAAAAATTACTGTGCATATATTATATATGATATAATTTTAAATGTTTTTTTATTAAATTCCAATTTTTATTATTTGTTTATTTTCTATTTTAAAGATTTTTTGATTAAATTTTGTTTTTAATAATTTTTATTAAATTTTAAATTTTTTTTATTAAATTCCGATTTTAAATAATTTTTTATTAATTTTACAATTTTTCATAATTTTTAATTAATTTACTTTTTTAATATTTTTTAATTAATTTACGATTTTTAATAATTTTTATTAAATTTAAATTTAAAAAATATAAGAAGAGGTAAAGAGTAATTAGCCACACTAAGATTGAATGAGAGAGCTTTGACTCAAAATTTTACTTTGCTTATAATATATATGATTAAGTTATGTCCACGTAGGATAATTAGGTCTGATGTGCATGATGATTCACGTTCATGATGGCATTGTGTGTTTTTCCATTACAATTAAATAAATTCAACAATTTTAGTATGTTTGGATAATGATGCAAAGCAACCATATTCGTGGTCGGGTTTTTTAAACTAAAAAACTATTTGGATAGTCGTAGGATGAGTGGATGACGTATGCTACTTAATTACCTGATTGGTATTATATATTGACCATATAATATTAGCATAATAAATTTAACATGTAATTTATTTAGTGGCTGAAGCAAAACCACAAAATTCATTTATAACCTTCACACAATTTCTTAAGAAATGTTATAATGTTACAAAACATAACTATACCATTTTTGTTTGGTTTTAGTTCATCTTAAATAGCGTCATAACTCATCATAACTTCATAAGACACAGTTCCACCTAAGATTACAATTCAAACTAACAAGTCACTAAAAACAATTGGGTGAAGCTTAATTGTTTGTTATTCAACAATTTGAGCAAAATGTTCATCTGACTTTTTAAATTATCTATACTTTACAGCTACAAATTTTCTAATCGAATATATATATATATATATATATATATATATATATAAATTTTAGAATTTATGAACAAAACCATGTATTTTTGCCATTTAAAACGTGTATAATAACTAGTTGCAACTGAAATCGTGAACAAAATTTGTGTTTCGAACTTTCAACTAACTCCTTATTCCGAGCTATATTAGGTTGGTTTCTAACTTAATTGTCCAGAACATCTACATTTTTGTAAGGATATATTTTTTTTTGACAAAAACAATATGTTAGAGTTTATATATAAGATGTATGATAAGTTGATAACCACCACAAGGCCCATTAGTGCAAGTCACGAGAAAGTGTAAGTGTATTAGAAGACCCAACCAAATTCTTCGGTTGACGATAGGAACAGAAAAGAAAATCTTCGTTTCTAAAGTGTTCTTTTATAAAGTTCTTGGCTAAATAGATTTCAATTCTATATAATTTTAAACTGTACCTATAGACTACGCCGTGAAAGAAATATTTTTTTTCTGGATATTGTACATGGCTTTCACTTTCGTCATGTAATTTACTAATTACGCAGAGGTCTACCCACGTGCGACTGCGACGTCGTTTTGACCAGCTTATCCAGACTTATTTTATCCCAATAGAAACTGAATTAATTATTATTTGATGAATTGTTCGGACAGAATCAAGGTCATGCATTTATAGTGTTTACAACTCTACATACCCGGTCAAATCCACAAGTTTGAATTATATACTGTACTGATTTTAGTAGGTTATAAGTTCTAACTGAATTCTTCAATGTGAATTGCATTAAATGGTATTATAAGGAGTAGGTTTGAATTATTCCGATTTCTTCTTGTTGAATAAAAATGTAAAACTCGATTTACTGGTCACCTTTTTTGACATTTATTTTCCGCTCATCATTAAATCAAATAAACTCGTATTATGAAAAAGAATGAAATATGAACAAATGAAATATTAAAAAAAAAAGAACAAATGTATTGACGTAAATGTTTATTTTAATCTCATGCACCTACGTGTAACATAAGTCCACGTCAGCATGCACACCGCCAACACCAAAAAAATAAAGAAACAAAAAAAATCAAACAACGGTCAATTGCGAATAACCAAACGAAGGATGAGGAGACAACGGCGACAGAAGCGGAAAGTTAAGAAACGCCGTTAAGTCCCAGTCAAATATCTCCGTTAAGTTTGACGTTCCAAACGGAAAAGTCTCACCGCCGTTAACGCTCTGTTCTGTCTTCAACACTTTCTCTACCACAGTCACATCCTCGCCGTCATTTTCGTCTCTCTTCCGCTTCTTATCCCCGTCGGCGTCGGAGCGTGGCTTCTTCCACTTCCCGACCTCGAGAGGGAAATTCAGAATCGCCTTCGATCCTCGAAGTCTAAACGCTGCTTCGTCGTAAGCTCTAGCCGCTTCGATCGCGGTATCAAACGTCCCGAGCCAAATGCGAGATCCGCGTTTATTCGGGTCTCGAATCTCCGCCGCGAATTTCCCCCACGGTCTTTGTCTCACTCCTCTGTAATGCTTCTTCTCTTCCGATATCGGTTTAGTAACTTCCGGTTGCTGATTCCCGCCGGCGAATTGGATCCACTCGGTTTTGGTTGGAAGTGAGATCTTCAATGGCGGTTTTCGATTGGATTGCGAATCATCAGAAGCAGATGGGATTTGAGGTTTAGTCTCCGATTCAAATTGGTTTTCGTTTTGATCGAACGGTTTTAAGTCGAAATCAGAATCGAAAATCTCTGAATCAAATTCTAATTGGATAAAATCCATGAATCTCGGCGTGGAGAGATCGATAATTTCAGGTTTTTTCTCGGATTCATAGAAATCAATTGGAGGGAGAGAAGCGAAATCAGGAGCTGATGATGATACGAAGATCATAGAAGAAGAATCGGAGCTAGATTCCGTTGCTGCTGAATCGTTTACCATCCATGGATCTTCAGCTACCGGAGAAACCTCGTCGAGTAGATGCTTCTCGATGAACCAAAGTGCAGATACTTCGCTTGGAGTGGCCATTTTAAAATTTTGAATTTTCAGGTCAAATTCGTGAGACCAGAGAAAACAGAGAAAGAAGAGGGAAGATGATTTCAATTGATGAAGAATGATTTGAGTAGAGAAGAGAGTGGAAAACAATGTATATATACTAAATAGAAAGAAACAATTAATGTGGGGTTTTACCATTTCCTTTGTCGTCAAGGGGACTTTTTCAATGGTGGTTCTGAATAAATTTGAATTATTTAAAACACAAGAAGGGCCAAGGAAGAAACCATCCTCTTTGTGTTTTAAAATTTTATATCAAAAGTATAATCAGGTGTAAAAGGGAGTACCACTTGCTTGCGTGTTTCGTGGACCTTGAGCCGTTGGATTGGATTACAGATTCATCTAGTCGACATTGTGATCGTTCCGTTTTTCACTTCCTACAATGTTCCGTCTTTGAACTTTATCACCAAACTTCATTCATATATATCTTCATGGGGTGTTATAATTCGTTCACATGCGTCTTATTGTCTTCATTTTATTAGGCTTTCACCAAGTCAAAAGTGTAAATAGTTACTATTAAACACAAATGACTAAGAAAGAAAACTTTGTGTGTATCTTTTGGTAACGTATCCACAAATTATCGATACTTGTTGATGGTGTGTGAATGCTGTTTTTAACAATCCGGATTTGGCTGTTGACAGAAGAAACTAATAAATTTTTATGGTTTTATATTGCTTCTGTAAGTTGCAAGCAATTCCTTTTCAAATATGAATTCTATCGAAAATCCGATCCACACTCCATAAAATTTGTCCAACAATCAAAGCTAAACTTCATTTTAAAACTTTCAATTCCAAGAGAGTTCATAGTATTAACCACCATCTTCGTTTTTGACATCATTATTTCGTAGTTATAAACTAATTATAATTTAATCATGCGTGCATATATAATGTTACACTAGCACCAAATTAAATTTGAGTTCATCTTAGTTTTCTCTCTTCCATAGCTTGTTTGTCTTCACGCTGCATTAAAAGTTGGTTACGTATTTTATGAAAATCAACGTTCCAAACTAGAAAAAAAAATCTAATATCAATAGTAAATATTACAAACCAAACTTATCGAAAAAATGCAAACCCGAATGTTATTGAAAACAAAATCGGTTGGCAAATAATCAATCCATGCACACCAATTTCACACAGTATTAAATTGTTCTTCATCAAGAACAACATCAACCGGCTAATTTCGGCTCGAAAAAAAATAACTTGTTTGTAACAAAAGAGAAAGAAAAAGAAAACACATACGCGCATTGTTGAAATCGTATAGCTCAAATAATTCACGTGTATAATGATTCTAGAAAAAATTATACGTGGTAAACACAAACATAACAAAGATGGTATATTAAAGCATGTCCAACAAAACTAAACTCATAAAGTTAGAAATTATGATTAGTTTGATAGTTCCTCTGTTTCATAAAAAGTGTCGTTCTGACACTTTTTTTTGTTTAAAAAAAAATGTCGTTTTAAAATTCCAATGTAATTTTTAAAATAAAATATCATTTTTAATCTCAATAAATTCAGAAAATTAATTATAAATATAATTCCAAAAGTCATTTTCTGCAAATTAATAAGGGTATAAGAAACTTTTTATCTTATTTATTAATTTGTGGGAAGAATGTCAAAACGATATTCTTTGTAAAATGGAGAAATTTTTTATCTTATTTATTAATTTGTGTGAAGAATGTCAAAACGATATTCTTTGTAAAATAGAGAGGGTTTAGTAAACAGGATAAGACTGACAGAGTCAAGTCAATGCATGCGGCCTTTTATGTGCAGATTATACAATATTTGTTAGATTATATATCGAGTTACTTGATTTCGTAATTACTGCCTAAACCAGTTTACTGGATGGACTCTACCACCTGCTTCAATCAGTTTTATATATCATTTTTTGAATACACTTTATTATGTATTATATACGACAACGTGAAAGAATTTACGCGGTGCATTGATTGGTCTGAAAAGAATGAATCAACGAGTTTCTAGAAAGCCATGCTACACAAAAACTAAAAGGAAGTACTAACTTCTGATAAATAACTATAGCAACCAATAATTCAACAAAAATAAGCATGAATCTAATAACTGTTTGAGTTATTATAATCTGGTCTTATTGTTTCAGTTATTTTTACTACCATTGTATACGAATAATAGTAAATTTTCAGTCCAAACTTATTTGATAGTACGTAAATATAGAGGTATGTATTTTATATCCTGATTTAGATCAAATTCACCTCAAATGTGATATCACGTTTACTCGATTCGTTTTGCTCTACTTATTTCATAATGAAATATTTTTTTATTGAATTAGTCATATATGTTTGGATTTATTGGCCTGATTCCGATATTATATGAAGAATAATGAATTTTCAACTAAAATACAATAGGCAACAAATTGAAATTCATGCCTAGTTAAGATATTTTTCACCTCGAATAGAGATCTATAGCACTTATATTAGTGTATGTTCTTTTTCAATTCATGGTAAACAGAAGACCTCTAATCATTACAAGATGAACTACGGATCGTTTACTTGAACCAATCTTGCCTCCATTAATAGTGGCTGCCCTGATATAGTAAATGTAGACATTTTTATGTTTTTTTTTATCATAAATCTATCTAACAACATTAAGGGTCATCAATATTATTATATTACTTTAGTGGTTGTAAGTTTGTAACATCTAAGATAAATATATATTTAAGCTGTCAGTAAAAAATTAATGGAAAAGGATAATTTAAGTGATCATTGATACGAAAATAAACTATTCTCACGAATAATCTTCAACAAATGTGACAACTACACAGCATTATAAAATGGTAACAGAAAATTATAATTTGGAGTCTTCTAAAAAGGAGCTAATCATTCTTCATTTATAGAGAATCTTTGAATTCTCATATAACATGAGAAAACCAATAATAAAAAGAATGATTATCGTCTTCTGTTGAAGAAAAACTCAAACATTGCGGTGGAGATGCACGTGCGGGGTTGTTTGCACGTATGAAATTGAGTTTGCTAGAATAAAGGTTTGAAAAGTCAGCGGTCAAAGTCAAATAAGACTAGATATGGTCAACATCAAAGTTTTGAATTGCTGACGGGTCAGGACATTGCTCTCCCTTCCTTTGATCCTTCCTCTCGCGTTATATTGTGTACCTTTTGCTTTTATCCTTTCTAACACTTCCTTTTATTATTTGTTTCAAAATTGTAGATATATACTTTTATTGTAAACACATAAAATCGGTTATTTGCATTTGTTTTCTTCTCTTCAAATATTTTACTTTCTGTACCTTTTTTTGTAACATATATAATATCGTTTTGGAATCATGTGTGAAATATGAATCGGTTTGAGCTAACCAAGAAGATATCAAGACCGTAAACTAATGATAATCGGAAGCTGGACGGTTTTTCGTTGAAGTCGGTATAAGTTTATATTATAA
Organism: Eutrema salsugineum; assembly: GCF_000478725.1. Classification (NCBI taxonomy): domain Eukaryota; kingdom Viridiplantae; phylum Streptophyta; class Magnoliopsida; order Brassicales; family Brassicaceae; genus Eutrema; species Eutrema salsugineum. The sequence goes on along the minus strand of NW_006256828.1, from coordinate 2,283,189 downwards.
CAAGAAAGAATGGACGTTTAATTGATAAACAGCGTAATTAATATCAACTTGATCACCATCTTGTAATTGATAAGCATCTGCATTGTAGGATTCTTGTGCTTAAACCCGAGATATAAACTCTTGTAAGGATATTGATGGCCGAGATGTAGTGTAATTAACATACCGTTAAGATTTTTTTTTTAATACTTATATGGTTGGAAGATAAACTAAAAACTATTTAAGTTTCATTATATGCGGATTCAAATATGGCATAATATCAGAGAGAATAATTTTTTTTATTATAAAAAATAAAGCACTGGTTAATCTTAAGCATAAAATAATTATGCACACAAAAATTAATTTGAAAATATATATAGATGCATATCATTCACTAATAAATCCGATTAAAATGATCTGACATTTCATTTATATCTTTACTAGGTTACAGGTGTAAAAAAATATTTTTTTTGATGATTGCTTGCTAAATCCAAATCATAAAAACATTAATTTTTTGGAAAAATCACACAAAAGGAATTATATTTTTCCATATAAGGAAAAGAAACTTGATGGATGTATGTGAAACGTCCAAGTGGGTAATTTGAGGTAATTTGTGGAGTTCAAACATGAAAACGAATGTTCAACTACTAATATATATTCCATACATTTGATATTTAATTCATTGAAGTAATTTCACAACGAAACGGAACTAACCTAATTGGATCCATATACTAATTATTAAACACAAATAATATTAGTTGTTATTAACACCATGCGGTGTCTGGCGAGGCATAATTGGTTTCACAATTCACACCCGAGAACAATGACCGGCTTTAGGCATATGAAGTGTTTGATTTTGAGACACTAAACACCCCCTTTTGGGATTTTGTGCTACTATACAAACCACATCATAGTAACGTTCAAGTGTATTTCCTTGAACAGAAAATCTATAAACTTGTTGTTTTTGTTTGTAAAATACTTCAACACCATATTAGTTAACCATTAATGCGTGTACCTTGTTCCTATAGCTAAGAAAAAAAACATACATCACTTCATATACACTCAATATCAGCATAATGAAATAGCCTAACAAAACCAGAGTAGTGTGATGATGAACCAAAAACGATTGGAATAGACTAGAGACTGGAGATAGTACAAATTTTGTAAGAGAGTTTAAGTGACTATTGACTCTAGTACTCTACTATGCTTCCGTGAAAGAGGTCTCTTTAGCAAGTGGACATGCGTGAGAGATCCACCATTAATTTGTTTGCAATGCTTATTGTCATCGACTCAAAGCCAATAGAAGGGAAAAGACGGAAAATTAAATAATTATCCACAAGATTCCAAATTATTGGTGGAAAAAAATAGTATCTAGGCTGTTTGAATAAACACAAAAAAAAACGAAAAGAAATCTAACAAAATGGGTTAAATTATGATTTCTGAATTGAGTTTTTCATGAAAACTTTTTTTTACTCATAAAAACTTTATCATTTAAGGTTTAGTATACATTATTTATTGAGTAGCATTAAATGGTAATTTCTAATTTTGTTTTTGGTCAGAGGTTATTTCTTGATTATTCCTTCAATAAACATGAATTACTTTATAAAAAAAGGTCTTAAATGAATAGAAATCAAGAAAATTAGTAAAAAGGAAAGCCAAAAGGGTAAAAGTTAGATGATATCAATCTGTGTCCAGGAGAAATGTATCCCGATTTGTGCAGACATTTTTAAAGTGTCACATTCAAATAACTATGGCCCACCTTTAATTTTTGGTTCTACCACCAAAACAAAATCTAAGCTAGATTTCATGTAATTAAATGACATATTATTGGCAACCATATAATACTTACACATTTGCAATTTTAATAGTTATTTAGTTGTATGTTTGATCTCTTATCCCATAGGCCACAGCAAAGAAATTACTTTGATGGAGTTGAAATCTCTCAATTGAAAGCTATAGTTCTATTACTAATCTAAACAAGGGACAAGTTGCTTAATAAAACCGGAACTCAAGATTCAAAACCGAGCGACAAAACAAGGGACAAGTTGAGAGACAAGACCAATCAGCATCTTGCTTCCGCAAATATCATGACGTCATCTTGACCCTTGTGTGGATAAAGCGCACGTGTTTAATTCATGAACCTTCGTAGAAACGAAAATTCCACAACTTTCATATTTTTTTATCAGCTTTTTAATTTCCCACTATATTATAAAATTGAAAAAACATGAAAAAGACGTATTTTTTCATTTTCCAGGTTCATGAACCTCGTCTCCTTTTTCCACTATATAAACCTCTTCACGGTCATTCCACAGAGAAAAAATTTAGATTCTTGACAATTCAATCCAAAACAAAAAGAAAAAAAAAACTCATTTTCTCTGTATTAACAATGTACGGCCAGGGAGAGATCATGGCGGCAGCGGAATCCGATTATGCTTTGTTGGAGTCGATACGACGTCACTTGCTAGGAGGAGAGAACGAGTTTCGACTCAGCGAGTCAATACCGAGTTCTTGTTTCACAGAGAGTTGGGGAGATTTGCCATTGAAAGAGAACGATTCCGAGGATATGTTAGTCTACGGAGTCCTCAAAGACGCATTCGACGGAACCTTTGACACGTCATCGCCGTCGTCGGACTTGAGCTGTCTCAGCGACTTTTTAGACTTAGAACCGTCGTCGTCGAAGCGCCAGACTAATCCGTCTCTGAACGATTTTCCGGCGGTTAAACTCGAACTGTCGGAGAATCTCGCGGCGGTTGCGGAGAAACCGAAGCTCGCCGTGTCTGCGGCGCCGCCGGCGAAGGGGAAGCATTACAGAGGAGTGAGGCAGAGGCCGTGGGGGAAATTCGCGGCGGAGATTCGTGATCCGGCGAAGAACGGAGCGAGGGTTTGGTTAGGGACGTTTGAGACGGCGGAAGATGCGGCTTTGGCTTACGATAGAGCTGCTTTTAGGATGCGTGGTTCCCGCGCTTTGTTGAATTTTCCGTTGAGAGTTAATTCCGGTGAACCGGACCCGGTTCGAATCACGTCGAAGAGATCTTATGCTTCTTCTTCGTCGTCGTCGTCTTCGTCTGAAAACGGACAGACGAAACGGAGGAGGAAGACAGAGAACCTGCCGTCGGAGTTGCAGGTCAAGTGTGAGGTTGCCTAAGAAACGGAGGAGGAAGACAGACACGTGTCGATCATTTATTTGTTTATTTCATAGGGTTTGAATGTGTGTTTTGTAGTTGAAAAATGTTGAGGCAGAAAGTAAAGCGCTCCTTATGTAAATTATTATTTTATAATAGAATGAAGAGTTTCATTTGTTTTTTATGGTCTCTTCTACTAAACAGAGCAATTCCATGAATAGATTTCTTAGACAATTATCACATGCGGTGAATATGGGAGCTAGAAAACACGAACACTGAAAATCAAAATTTCCTATACACCGTTTTGTTTTATTTCCTTGAAATAACCAAACCTGATATTTATGTAACCGGACAAAACTGATCGAATGAACTTAGTTAAATAAAGAAAATTCAAGTTGTTTGTTTAACTTTTTTGAGCAACTTATCAAACCAAATTAAAATATCAAATCAAAGCAACTAAAAATTGCATCAAACGGAGTCTGAACCGAAACAAAACTAAACTACAACTGTTTTTATATGATTTCATGATTTCATCCATTAGTGTTGTTATTGTCTCATGATACAAGTTCAATCCGTAGAGTGCATTTATGAATTGTAGACGTTACAAACTACAATAGCAATAAAATCCAAAGATAAACCATTAGCTGACTTATCCACCCCAATTAATAAAAAATTCTTAGTCTTTAGTTTTCAATTTCGATTCATTTTGATCCGGTTTACACTTAACCAAATCCCGAGCTGCATTTTCTTAATTCAGTTTGAATATATTGTGTAGGTTTGAATCTGGATGATAACGTAATGATGATTCTAACACAAACTATTATGACATATGTCTTCACAAATATAAAAACACTAATTCATTTGCTATTAAAAGCCATATATATTATAGTGGAAAAGATGAGATCAGAGACTTTTCTAAGAAGTCATGTAGAATCTATTCAAGATCGATTTTAGTATAGAGAAATCATTTCTTGTACATTCTATTAGTCCCGGTTAGATCTGGTTTACTTTCTAACCATACTTGTATAAATACTGATTCTATATATATATATATATATATATTAAGTTAATAATTTTCTTCTAAAATGGTATTAAGCTATGGATCAATTGGGTGTAAATTTGTTTATACAATCAAACACAAGGCTGATGGCAACATTGAAAGATATAAGGCAAGATTTGTTGCCAAAGGTTACACTCAAGAGGAAGTCATTGATTTTGTGGATACTTTTTCATTAGTAGCTAAGTTTGGAACGGTGAAGATTCTTTTGGGGATTTCTGCAAAACTGAACTGGCATTTAACTCAGTTAGATGTCTCGAATGCATTCCTCAATAGTTAATTAGATGAAGAGATTTATATGGATCTGCCTCCTGGTTATGTGATACCGTCGGATGTTATTGTTGAAGGACGCATGGTCTACAAATTGAAAAAGTCCATATATGGTTTGAAATAGGCATCACGCCAATGGTTCATCAAATTCTCTTCTACTTTATCTAACATGGGTTTTGACACTGCATATGGAGATCATACCTTGTTTACAAGGTTTTCTGATGGGATATTTATAGTGATACTCGTCTATGTTGATGATATCATCATCGCTACCAGTGATCCGAGTATCATTCATTCCTTGAAAATTCAACTGATGGATTTTTCAAACTCAGAGATCTCGGTGATCTTCAATATTTTTTGGGTTTGGAAATTGCTCGTTCTTCAAAGGGAATCTCCATTTGCCAACGAAAATATATCTTGGAGTTGTTGTCTGATACTGGTTTCCTTGGTTGCAAACCATCTTCTATTCCTATGGAACCCAGTCATTCTTTACACAAAGATGACACTCCTTTACTTATAGATGCAGAACTCTATCGAAGGCTTATTGGTAAATTGTTATACCTGTGAAACACTCGACCTGATATCACATTTGCAGTTACCAAACTTGCCAATTCTCTTCTGCTCATCGAGAAGTTCATCTCCAAGCTGCCCACAAAGTCCTGAGATATCTAAAGGGAAGCATTGGTACAAGACTTTTCTATTCTTATGATCCAGATCTCTCACTTAAAGGTTTTGTTGATGCTGATTGGGCAACTTGTCCAGAAACCAGAAGATCTGTTTTGGGATATTGCATGTTTATGGGTGATGCTCTTATCTCTTGGAAATCGAAGAAACAATATACTGTTTCCTGTAGCACGGCGGAAGCAGAATACAGAGCGATGGCATTTGCTACTAAGGAACTAATTTGGATCGCTCAAGTGATGAAAGACTTACGTCTTCCTTCTCTACTTGCCGTTGGTTTGTATAGAAACAGTACTTCTGCTCTCAGCATTTCCAAGAACCCTATCTTTTATGAGAGAACGAAGTTCCTAGATATTGATTGTCATAAAGTACGGGATTGTATTGCATCTGAGTTTCTTAAGACACTTCACGTTAGAAGTGAACATCAGCTTGCAGATGCATTCACAAAGCCTCTCTATCCCACAAAATTCAACAATCTTATATCCAAGATGGATCTTCGAAACTTCTATGAAGCTTCATCTTGTGTGGGGGGGAGGGGGGGGTTTAGTATAGAGAAATCATTTCTTCTACATTATATTAGTCCCGGTTAGATCCGGTTTACTTTCTAACCATACTTGTATAAATACTGACTCTGTACAGATATTTTACAATTAATGAAGTTAATCATTTTCTTCTAAAAATCGATTTCTCAGCTAAAAAAATCAAAGTTATAAAGAGAGGATTCATATGCAAACAATTCAGGCCATAGAACTTCAAACAAACAGATGAATAAAGAATAAAGTTTGAAGCCCATCGACTCTTTGAATGGGGCTAAAAATGAATATGATTGGCATTAACGGGCTAACCAGTTAAGAGTCTTAGGTTTGTGACAGCTTATGGGCTTAACCAGCTGGTATCCCTTAGATGTGAGATCTAAATGACTCGAAATCGTACGGTCAGAAGAGGAGGAGCAGATTAGCTTAACGTGTTACCGTCCGCAGAATATAACAAACTCCAGAGAGGTTTTAGATTAGGTTTTAACATCGAAACTCGCATACCTCTCTGCCGCTATCTTGCTAGGTTTTCCATTTCGCAAGCTTCACTCTCTTTTTGTTCTGACCGCATCCAAAACACAAGTGTTTCACTAAATCATCTCATTCGATTTTTGATTCAGATTTCTTCATGGAATCGTGTAGTCAATAAGGTTTTTTCCCTCTCGAAAAATCCACCAAGCAAATTCTCGGGTGACTCGTATTCGATTCGATTTTAGCAGACCGGAAATGGCGACCGTAAACCCTTTCGATCTCTTAGGAGATGACGCCGAGGATCCAAGCCAGCTCGCTGTGGCTTTGCCGAAGAAGGTCGAGAAAGCAGCTGCTGTGCAGCCTTCTAAGGCCGCTAAGATGCCGACCAAGCCAACTCCTCCTTCTCAAGCTGGTAAATGTTCCTTAAATGTTCCTTGGTTTTGTGTAGATTTTGAATAGATTTAGTGTCATTTGTGTTGGATAGTATCTGATTTAATTAATTGAAGTGAAGCTTGTTGATAGTTTGGCATGAAAGATACAGATGCAAGTGTTTGGTTTTGTCATTTGAGCGTTATAGTTTCTTCTTGTCTTACTTTCGCGGTTGTGCTCTGTCTTCTATGTAAAGAGTTTGCCTTACGTTGGAAACTTTATTGAATTATGTAGAATATGAATTCTGAATTGTAACTTAACCATAGTTTTCTCTTTAGTGCGTTAAATTCATAACCATGGGTGTTCCGTATAGAAGGTTTTGCATTTGCATCGATGTATTGAAATTTTACTGAATGAAAGTTTGACTTATATATCTTTTAATAAATGTAGTGAAGGAGTCCAAGAATGCTCCCGGAGGAGGTCGTGGTGCTGGTGCTGGTGGGCGTGGACCTGCTCGTGGTAGGGGTGGATTTAACCGTGACTTCAGGAACAATGATGCTCCTAGGAATGAAAATGGATTTTCCGGAGGATACAGACCTTCTGAAGATGGTGAAGGAGCAAGGCGTGTTGGGTCTGTTGGTGGACCCCGTGGCGGTGGTCGTGGAGGAGGCCGCCGTGGTGGATATGCCAATGGTGAATCAGGTGATGTTGAACGCCCACGAAGGCCCTATGAGCGCCGTAGTGGAACTGGTCGTGGGTAAGCTTTCTTTTTCGGTCCTTTTACTTTGGTTACTGCTTTGTTTGACTTTTACTTGTTTTGTGATTTTATTTTTGTGACTTGATGTTTGCTAGTAATGACCTGAAACGTGAGGGTGGTGGTCGTGGAAACTGGGGTACTACTGAAGATGATATTCCACCGTAAGCATTTAATTTGATATTACTGTGATTATATTGCAACTTGTTTGTACGAAGTCTTGTGGAGAATAAGACACTCTTATGTTTGTATGATATTTAGAGCAACCGAGGAACCCACAACAGAGGTTGAGAAGAGCCCTGTTGCTGAGAAGCAAAGTGGTGAGGATGACACCACTGATGCAAAGAAAGATGCTCCTGCAGATGAACAAGAGGAGAAAGAAGCTGAAGACAAGGTATGAACATATCCTAGTCGTGAGATTTTCAACATTTTATGAGTTTAAAGACTTTAAAGTTTTAGTCTCAAGGAAGTACTTATACTAATTTTAAAAGGATATGGGTTTGTTATAGGAAATGACACTGGAAGAGTATGAGAAAATTCTGGAGGAGAAGAAGAAAGCTCTGCAAGCCACAAAGGTTGAGGAGAGGAAAGTTGACACCAAAGTGTTTGAGTCCATGCAACAGCTCTCTAACAAGAAGAGCAATGAGGAAATCTTCATCAAGCTGGTGAGAATCCGAAATTTCTTCACTTTCATTTCCGTCGGTTGTGTGAATTTCTCAGTTACTAGAGCAAGAGTTGATCCTTGGTTTAAATATTGTATCAGGGATCCGAGAAGGACAAACGCACTACTGAGAAAGAAGAGAAGGCCAAGAAGGTCTTATTTCTTTCTCTTCTCACCATCCAAAATGCAAATCTTTCGTGTTTAAACATTTTCGTACTGAATCTAAATACTTGTTTCGTGTGCCATGTTGTTGTAGTCGCTGAGCATTAACGAGTTTTTGAAGCCCGCTGATGGAGAGACCTACAATCCAAGAGGAGGATACCGTGGATCTCGTGGAAGAGAAGGTCGTGGTGGCCAAGGACAGAGAGGTGGAGGAGTTAACGGTAGAGGAAACCCAAGGCACGGAGGAGAAGCTGCTGCTCCGAAGATCGGAGACAGTGCTCAGTTTCCATCGTTGGGCAAGTAAAGACGCCTTTTGGTCTTTCAGCCTCTATCTCCCTCTCTCTGCTCTCTCGTTGCTTGAATTTTGCTCTTAATTCTATCATTTTTGTTACACTTTCTCGACTAAACCAGTTTGGTGTCTTTTTACGTTATGGAAAAACAAAAATTCTTATCTTTCTTTCTCATAAATTTTAGGTTCTTTCTAATTCTACCAAAGCTCACATTTTCTGCTTAACGTCGTAATCTTCAAAAGAAATAGACCTGTTTTATAGATTTTTTAACAGAATATAATGTATTTCGAGGTACAATTATAAGAGTGGAGAAATTAGAAAAGACATATTTGCTTCATTAGCATAAAGGACCTTTTACTAAGAAATTTATGGGTTTCAAACTTCGAAATACATCAGAAAAAGAATTGCAAAACTATAAAATGAAAGAAAAAGAAGGATCCAAAGCGGTAGCAGCCAATTGGAGAAGTCATACATGCAATGCAAACAAATGATGATTATAATGGTGTGATGACCCAAAGAGAATTGGAGACTAATGGAATCAAGAGGAGCAACAGCCTGATTGCTGGTTCACTGGCTGTCCGCGAATCTGGACCGTCGGTGGCTTGGCACCTCCAGCTGGTTGGCTAGCCATTCTGCAAACAGAAACGGTTAAGTATGGAAGTAAAAGGTTTTAAGGAACACAAGTAGAATCTGTTTCAAACCTGGTCTTAATTGCAGCAGTCATAGCCATGAAAGCTTCTTCGACGTTCGTTGCATTTTTAGCACTTGTTTCCAAGAAAGGGATCCCGAGTTCATCTGCGAAAGCCTGTACGAGGAGGAGAAGAGAAAACAATGCTATTATCTTTTCTGACAAGGTTTACGCAACAGAGGCTACTTGATTTGTTTATTACCTTAGCTGTCTCAGTGGATACAACTTTCTGTGATGTGAGATCGTTTTTGTTCCCAACCAGTAGCTTGTTCACATTCTCACTGGCGTAGCGGTCGATTTCATTCAGCCATTGTTTGACGTTGTTGAAGCTCTCTTGGTCCGTGACATCGTAAGTAACCTGCCAAGAAAAGTTAATTGTGAGGGAAGACCAGAGGATGGATGTATTAACAAGAAGATGATTGTTCGGTGAGAGTAAGTACGTACAATGATTCCATGAGCTCCTCTGTAGTAGCTGCTAGTGATTGTCCTGAAACGTTCTTGACCTGCTGTGTCCCACTGTATATACACGGTAATTGCCAAGAGTGATTGATTGTATGCTCATTCTAAATTTTAATTGATTATGTCGCATATTCAGCTCAAGAACACTTACAATCTGGAGTTTGATTGTCTTTCCATCCTGTTCGACTGTTCGGATTTTCTGCATCACATCATGAGTAAAGATTAATACTTTCTGAATTGTTTTTGTTCTGCATATTAACAGGCGATGCAAAGAGTATGCTTACAAAGTCAACACCAATGGTACTGATGTAGCTATCCAGGTACGAATCATCCTGTCCACACAAATTCGAGAAATCAAAATTATAAGCGCACAAAGAGTAAACAATGATACCATAGTAAAACTGAGAACGCCTAAGCAGAAACTGAATTGACTAATGAGTTTTTTTTTAGCAACAACTATAAAATGTAATCTTCAAGAACACATAGATTGTTATTTGTGTTCAACGTTAAAAGGCAATTCAAAGATGATACATCATACATCTAAACAATTCTTAGCTGAGAAAGAAAATTACTTACAGCAAATCTTAGAAGCAAGCACGATTTTCCCACACCAGAATCACCGATAAGCAAAAGCTTGAACAGATAATCACTGCAAAAGAGGATATTACGGATTAAGCCAGAGAGGTAAACATCATCCCGAAAATCAAAGTGAAGCTCCTAAACTCATAAGGATGTCTTTTTTCGCAATGTTTCAGCCCGTGTCCGGAATTGAAAAAATAGATGATCTGAAACATATGTTGTTGAATTTGTTCGCATAGATCAAAACCATGAATCCTCTATGAGAATGATATCAAATGTAAATATGTCACACCCGCGAATTTCGACTACGATATTTTGCAGACAATCAACAGAAATTGCAGATCTCAAGTCAAATTCCGCTAGATCTAATCTATGTAAGATCCAAATCAGACAAATCAAAGTAATAAAATAAAAAGACCACAAACGAGGAAAATTGGGTAGATTCAATTTAGCAACCTATCAACCAACAAAGATCCAAATAAAAATCTAACAAAAAACAAACAAACGAACGCATCAGAAACAAAATTCAAACAGGAAAAGCGGGTAAATCGACGAAAAACGATCCGAAGCATAGATATATCAAATCAAGAGAAGAGAAGGCTCTTACTATTCAGGATTCATGGCTAATCTCGTATGCTAGATCGATCTCCAATAGTATCAACGAGAGAATCTGGCGATGAACGGAATATCCGGCGATAGTTTCAGCGATCGTTGTCGGAACAAAAACGAGAGAGAGAGAGAGAGAGACCTAATACGGTGATTGTTTTTGTTATTTATTTTCTTTTATTCTTTCTTTGGCTTATTAAGTGTTCCTTTTGTTTTATCAATGACGCGGTTAAGGGGAAAAAAAAAAGAGGGACCCACACTTTCGGAATTTAAATGCGTTTGGTTTGATGTTTGAATGGTGACGTGGCATAGCCAACCCAGAGATGTGTGGAGAACAAAAGAATCAATCATCAATCAATCAATCAATCTTTTGTCACTTATTTTTCGTTTTCAATTCAAGAAGTTAAAGTTTCGAATCGATTAATTTCACTTTAAAGATATTGATTAGGCTAATAACCTTTTTGGAGACAAAAAAACTTTTAAGAAAAATATATTCGTAAGACAAAAATTACAGACAGATAGAACATGTATCTTCTTAATTTTTTTGGGTCGAAAGAACGTACATGTATCTAGCTTGCTTTTAAAAATATTTAGCTTTTTATCGCTTGTGGTGTAAGTCAATGATAACGTGAATATGTAGACGACTTGAATAAACAACATCAAATTCTATTGTCAACTCAACTGAAAATTAGTTTCGTTCATAGTAAAAATGAATTAAAATAAATAAAAAATAATCACCACTAAAATAATACAGCTCCATACTCCACGACAATGAAAACATATATGCATTTTGATAGGAAAGGCTCAACACAAATTATGTAATCATATGATAATGAGTTTGATTGGTAATTCTTAATTAGTTTCTTACCGCATGTCTGCAGTGAAGATGAATGCTTTAGTGGGTATCAATTATGACAACGGTAATTAACAACTACGTTTCAAAAACTTTATTTGTTCTAATAGCTATCAATTATGAAAACGGTATACAACTATGATACTGACAGTGATATCGTCTTTTAGTTATTCCGACAACGTTTACTGTTATTTTTCACTAAAAAAACTCTAACCACGAATCATTTTAGAGGCCAGTTATAATTTTTGAAGTCCAAAGAAGGTAATATAAGGCCATGACTTGTACTAGTTAAAGGACCATAACATACTTTTGTTGTAACATAAACTCTTTGTATTCGGACCATCTTTAGTTGTGGAGATTGGGGAGCTAAGAGGCATTAGAGTAGAGCAGGCATTGGTTTGTGGAACCACATTTGGTAATGTAGTTTCTCACAATTTTTTCATTGAATATGGGCCCACTTTGTAGGCCCATTAACGTCAGTAAATGGGCCGTTTAATGAATTGCTCGCGCGGATAAGAGATTTCACATAGAGTGCTAAAAACGCTGAAGTTGATAAGGCTCTTTACTCTGCTTCTCCGAAGTATTGGGTTGTGCAAACATGGCGACGAGCTCTCATCTTCTTCCTCAGGTTTTTCTTTTCTCTGAATCGCAATCACACTTCACATCATGCTTCTTTGAAATCTATATTTATTTATATATGCGGATTTTCCTTTTGGCAGGCATTGCATATGACACCGAAAATCCATACGTTCTCCTCGAAGAATTTAGGGGTTTCTTCATTTCTACCACGGGCATTGCCATTGAACTCTCGGCTATCAGTTTCTAGGGTTTTTCTGAATCATTCGAGTTCGGGTTTTGGCTACGCGATCGATTCCAGGAAGAGAAGGGAGTTTATCGCTAAAGCCGAAGAGAGCACTGAAGGCGAAGCTGGAGCAGTTGTGGAGAATGTTGCTGAAACTGAAGATGAAGTAGAAGCCACTGAAGCAGAGGAAGCCAAACCTCAGAGGAAGCCGAGGATCAAGCTCGGAGATATCATGGGAGTAAGTTAATTTTCAAATGCGATTCCTGTTTGATTGTCTAGGGTTCTCTCTTGGTGATGAAATTGGAATTTTCAAATACAATTATCAAATGTGTTTATGTAAGATTAGACACTGCTGCTTTTGCAGTAAAGAGTGTGAAATGTTTGTTTTGGTTCTCGCTCTCTAATCACCAGTTATAATGTTATAAGCACTGGATAGATGAAAATGTTGAATGTAATTTTGTTTGTGTAGATACTGAACCAGAGAGCAATTGAGGTCTCAGAGAAAGTAAGACCTGTTCCAGAAATTAGAACAGGGGACATTGTTGAAATCAAACTGGTAAAATCCTTGTTCTTGGTATAATCCAAAGCCATTTTGCATCAAATTGCAAGATTTGATTTGACGTGGTGGGTTTGATTTACAGGAAGTTCCGGAGAACAGACGTAGGCTATCAATCTACAAAGGTATAGTGATGTCTAGACAAAATGCAGGCATCCACACTACTATTCGCATCAGGAGAATCATTGCAGGCATTGGCGTTGAAATCGTCTTTCCTATGTAAGCATCTTCTTCCTTACCTTTTCAATTACCACACTTGCTGCCTAGGCTTAAACTTGATCTATGCTTGGAGCCAGATTAAGAAACAAGCCTGGACTTTTACTCTAAAATCACTCTAGGCGTGTTAACTTCTTAGTATCATTGGCTGAGTATACAATGAAGTGGCTTTAGAAAAATGTACCTGATGTGTTTTTTTTTATTGGAATAGATACTCTCCCAACATTAAGGAAATAAAAGTGGTAAGTCACAGGAAAGTAAGAAGAGCAAGGCTTTACTATCTGAGGGACAAACTTCCTCGTCTCTCTACTTTTAAATGAACCCAAAACCCAACTCAGTCTTGTGTTTTCTTCAACCTTTAAAGGTAGCTGATCTCTTCCTTTTACATACACTCTTTATCTCTCTCTTTCTTGTAATAATTGTTCGTTTGTTTGTCTTTTGGATTTCATTTTTTTCATGTAATTTACATTTTACAGTGACTATAATTTCAGAAAAGTAAATCAAAATGTTTTGTGAGGCTCCCTCTTGATGTTTTGATCTTGAGTTAGAGTATGAACCTTACATAACTAATTTGAACCATTTCTTAGGGTGTTTTTGTAAAAACTAACACTGCCTTTATTGTATATTGACAATTTTATCCTTGTACCCTGAACGTGAACGCATATCAATCAGTATGGATAATATAATCCCCACCAAATTCTGGATAACTCAATCATTTTCTTGGACAGTGTTAGTCGCTAATTTGCAAGATATTTCTTTTTTAAAAATCCGTTTGAATCATATAAAGTAATATAACTAAATGTAATTCTCATTCATCATTTAGACTGAATTGTGAGTAAATTGATGGTTCACAAAATAGAATTACACTGGCTCTGCGAATTCAAAATTATAAACGTAACTGTTCAAACTCTTTTTCAAAGATTCTACTTTGGTCTTATTGAATCAATGAGTTCCAGCTAAAGCAGACAAACGAATATTCTGGGAAATCATTGAGTATTTTTCTTGTCTTTTTCCTCTCCATGACTATAACTACTGTTTCTGTGTTTCTTCGTAATGATTCTATTACCTCGATTTAATAAATCGTTTATGTCCGATATTTAATTACTACCAACAATAATGATTAATTGCCACAAACAAATAAATAAAAACAATTTCATCGTGTTGGAGAGATGAAAATGGCCTACCACCTGAAAGCTCATTATAGCTTTTAGCTCCTATATAAATTAAATTCCACCAATCAACACTTGCCACGTTATTGTCTCTGTTTCCAGCCTGTCGCTTTACCTTTTTTTCTTCTTCTCCATTGCTCAACTGTTTTCACACGTGTCACATTTCCCTTCATCTCTCTAATTCTCTCTCTCTCTCTCTCTTCTTCCCCGTACTTCCCGGAGACGACGCCGGCGGAAATCGCACGGAACTTAGCTTCGACTTCACGTGGCCGCTCCACGAAGCGTTTTGGTTTTTCTTCCCTTTTCTCTCTCTCTAGAAAAGTTCCTTTGCCTTTCGTCACCACCAATCGAAATAGGAGGTGAATTTTGGTTTTGGTGGAGAGCGATTTTCGGGAGCCAGAGAAAGAAATAAGCAGCTTCTTCTTCGCCTTCCTTGCTGATCGTTTGGACCTTGACTTTTGTTTTCAGGTTTGATCCGTCTTTTCTGCTCTTAATTTCTCACTGATTCTGTTCTTTTCGTTTTCACCTCTTTTACTTTTGTAGCTTTTTTTTAGACCTCTTTCGAAAAACAAAAGCAATAATAGAATCGGAATCGTTTGATTTTAGGGGTTTGGATTTTCGATGTGTACAGGTTTCGATTTCTAGAGATTGATTGATTGTCGATCTTTTGTGGTTAGCTAAGCAATGACCGGCGTTGGCGAGAACCAGCTTATCTCCATTCAACCTGATGAGCTCAAATTTCTTTGTAAGAATTTCCACTCTCTCCTTCTATATTTGGAAATATTGTGCATGCATGATCCATCTATTTTGCGATCTGGTTTCCTAAATCTATACTTATCGTCTGGGTTGTTTCTTAAATTTGAAATGTGGATGATAAAAGACCCTCGCGAACTAGCCAGATTTTGCAAATCCTGAATCTTTGATTTCATCTTGTTACACCAATTCTCGATTTTTTTCTCAAGCTCTTTGAGGTTATGGTACTTTACCTTAGAAACTATTAACTGTATACTGTGCAATGAAGGATACATCATTTGGGGGGTTGTCTTAAAAGGAAACTGTTGTCTGTGATTACATTGTCTGTTCTATGAAATTGATACTTTTTGAGGCCTTTCTATTGGATGCTCATGAGGATATTGATATTGTATCAGTTGAACTCGAGAAGCAAAGCTACTGTGATCTCAAAGTTGCCAATAAAACAGAGCACTATGTTGCTTTCAAGGTAATTCTGCATCGAGCCACCAACTTCATATGCTTTCTTCGTGATGAAGTTTCTTCCCTAAAAAAAACTTCCTCTTTTGTGTGTTTTTTTTCTTCACCAAATCAGGTGAAAACAACATCTCCAAAGAAGTATTTTGTAAGACCCAACACTGGCGTCATACAGCCATGGGACTCCTGCATCATTAGAGGTGCAGTGATTCTTTAGAACTCTTTCAGTTATTGGTTGTTTAAAGCTTATTAAACATAGAAATAATTAAGATCTTCTAAATTTTATAGTTACTGATACGAATATTGCTATTAGGATACTCTTTCTTTTTCAGTTAAGATTTCTATTTATCAATTTAGGGTTTCTAGTTTGTTATTTCCTTTCCCTAGAATGTTTTCCTTTTACGTTTCCTTATATATAGAGATGAAGTCTTGGTTGTGAGTGGCATCCAAGCAAGAGAGAGCTTTGGAGGGTTTATCGGTTTATCTCTTTGGGAGTTGTTTTACTTTTTTTCTATTTGATACTATTTAAGTATTGAATAAAGGTTTTTGCTTTCAATTCGATTTTATCCCTAACAGTTACTCTACAAGCGCAACGGGAGTATCCACCAGATATGCAGTGCAAAGACAAGTTTCTCCTTCAGAGTACCATTGTACCTCCACACACTGATGTGGATGAACTTCCACAAGACACAGTAAGTCCCAGGATAAAACTTTTTTTTCTTTAATTTAGAATCATGATGTTTCGCTTTTTTGGGGGAAAAAAAATATTGACATTGAATTTGCGGTGCATGTGTGTAGTTTACCAAGGACAGTGGCAAAACATTAACAGAGTGCAAGCTCAAGGTCTCGTATATCTCCCCGTCTACAACGCAAAGATCCTCTGAATCTGGAGCAACCAATGGTGATGGAAATGGCTCCGAAACCATCTCTGTGAGTACCGCATCCACATATTATAATTTCATCTGCATGTGGTAATAACTCCCTGCAAATGATCTTAACCGCATTGTTTGGTCTTGTGTGGTAACCAATTATGATCATAGAAAAAGCTTTATAGTAGGATGATTCTCTGTGTGATACGAGTATATACCGTGGACCTCTCGCATAGATAATAATCTCCTGTCATTCAAATCTCAGACTATCTAGTATTCGCAATTGTGGTTTCCAGGCTATCGAAATGGTAATGAGGGACTAAGTTGATTGGTTAGGACACTATACTATAACACACGCCGGGTTACAAAGCTTCATTTTATTTTGTTGTCTCTGTTATTATACCTTTCTTCATAAGGTGAACAATGTACCTCATAGAATCTCATAAGTAACCACATTATCACTTAAGAGAGATTAGTTTGCCTTGATTTAATTCCCACTCTAACGTTTCTACCATCAATATGTATGATCAGACTATACAGCGGCTGAAGGAAGAGCGAGATGCAGCTGTTAAGCAAACACAACAGCTGCAACATGAATTGGTACGCCCCAATAAACTTGTCCTTGATATATAATAGGATAGATCAATCAATGCCATTTAGACAAAAATCATGTGAACTTAACAATGCTTAGTAACAAAGGATAATCACCAAATATGTTTGAACTGACATGGCAGGAGGTGGCGAAGAGACGAAGAAACCAGAGGAACAGTGATGGGTTATCCTTAAAGTTGGCAGCTTTGGTTGGGCTCATCGGACTCATCATCGGTTTCATCTTAAAACTCACCTTAGCTTCTCCCACTTAACGAATCTCAGCTTTTCCTGCATCGTCTACCATCTCAACATTTGTAACCGCGGAATCAAAATGGCGTCACACATTTTGGGGGTATTCTACTCTGTTAACTCTCTATACGGCTATATCTCTTATCCCTCTCAGTCTTTTTCTCTATGATCTGTTCTACTTGTTTCCTCCATCAAATTTGCTTCTTTTTCAGTTATATTTGGATATGTACATTTTTAAGCCAACAGACCCTTTCACATTCTCTTTACTTTTTCATTTAATGGAAATGCCTAATCCTTTGTATTGTTTACTTCATTGTGATGACATCAGTTGAGAAAAATAGGTTTTACGTCTCTTCAAATCTCCTCTTGAAATCCATGCATATCTGATAGCTCCATATCAAGTCTTCTTTTATACACCACTGCAAAAGTAGAGATCTAGTATGGATAAATTGAAATGGATAAATTGTTTTTATATTAGTCTAGTATTACTCCCTCTGTTCAGAATTATTTGATGTTTTAGAAAGTTTTTTTTGTTCAGAATTATTTGATGTTCTCACTTTTCAATGCAAAATTTAATGAATTTTTATAGCTTTTGACATTTTATATTCTGCAGATTGTCTTTTTATTGGCTGAATGATATTTAAATAAATTATAAATAATATTTTTAGTATAGAAAAAATTAAAATTAAATGAATCCAGTGCAAAAACTTTAAACATCAAATAATTTCTGAACAGAGGGAGTATTAAATATCTCACCAATTCGCCATTTAAGTATTCAGAATATTATGATCATTCAATTCATGGTGAGAGAGAAAGCAAACATAAGTATTTTTTTATTTTTCTGTAATGTAATATTGTGGGGTTTGAAAAAGTGTGCAGACTGGCACAAGATGCATCAATAATTACAGAAGCATCAATAAATTTTGTACAGGAGCAGAAACAGAAGCATCAATTATTTTGTAGCTGCACAAGATTCCAACCTACTGTTATGATTGTCAACAAAATTAAAGTTGATTTGATAAGACTACCACAGATCCAGGACCTAAACTTTCAAATCTGATACTACACGGAAAAAAACAAAAGAGTTTAGTCTCTCACACTAATGTCCAAGTCATCTGAAAGCTGATCAGAGGCTCTACGAAGCTTGAACTTGAACAAAACATTACCTCCTGGTCCTCTCTCTCGCCAATAATCTTCAACCAAATATAACCCAACATACACGTAACGTTTTCCTCTCTGGTCCAATCTCTTTCTGCCACGAATCACTCTCACTGGAGTCTTTTCCTTCATGCTATTAGCTAAAGCCAAATTCCCCGTAACAAGCTTCTGATCTTCGATTACTTTCTTATCCTTGCTCTTTACGTTACCTCCTTGACCAGAGTAAATCATCACATCAGAGTTAAACCTATCGATGTAACCATTACCTTCCGATGAAACAATGCTCGTAGCTAGTTTCATGTCTCCTATATTCATGTAATCAATCCCACCCATGATGTCGAAATGGAGACCAATCAAGTTGAGTTCTGATTTGTACTGAAACTCATCTCCAACTTCGATTCCAGGGACT
Organism: Eutrema salsugineum; assembly: GCF_000478725.1. NCBI lineage: Eukaryota > Viridiplantae > Streptophyta > Magnoliopsida > Brassicales > Brassicaceae > Eutrema > Eutrema salsugineum. The sequence goes on along the minus strand of NW_006256828.1, from coordinate 2,264,433 downwards.
GGTCCAATAATCTTTTCTGTATTCACTTGCATCCTCTCTCTCTTCAGGATAGTCAGTGTGTCGCAATCTATTCTACTTGTACAAGTCTTTGATTCTCCACGCCGTGCTGCTTTGTCTCGATCAAGCTCTTCAAACACCATTCTGAAACGACGCAGCGCCCTGAGAACTTTATCTCGTGGGCTAAGAACTTTGGTAATATGGTTTTGTTGCATAACCGGGATGTGTTCAAGCTGTTTTGGTCGCCTTTCATCTCTGTTTTGAGTTTGTTTATGAGCCTTTGCTTTTAGTAAAATTGCATTACTAAACCTCTTCTTCATCTCCGGATAGTTCCTCTGATTCTGCGCAGCTTTAGCTAACAAAGGCTTCCTTGGAATGTTGTTAGTAGGTGAATCTGAAAGTTGTTTTCTTTTGCTCTGAGAAGCAATTAGTCTCATAGTTTCATCTGAACTTAGAGGTTTCACTTTACTTCCACAATATGGAGGAAACTTCCTCTTACCTGAAACGAATCTTCCTTTCCCAACGTTACCATTAGGTGCTAAATTGAAGCCAGCTTTCTTCATAATCACATCAAATGATTCAACTTTCTTAGACCTATCAGCAGGATAAGCAGGCTTCTTGTGGTAATTTTGATCAGCAACACCAACACAACGATGTTCATAACCATGCCGTTTCTCACTCGTGACTGCAACAACCTCGCTACAATACTCACTTCTCTGATTCTTGACAGGCTGAGTACCACATCCATGTGGAAAATCTCTTACAGCAAAGATCTGGTTTGGCTTGTTAGAAGGGGAGGTCCTTTGAAGCATCTTACTGCATACATACAATGTGAACAAAACCAATCAACCACTAAGCACAAGACAGCTTAAAGACAAAGAAGAAACCATCAAAAACTAGTAAACTACTCTGTCACTAATCTAGAAAATCCCAAAAAAAATCGCAAGCAAACACATATCGTACTCGAGTCTAGTGTAAAATATCTAAAGAAATGACAGAAAATGAACTTAATCTACGGAGCCAACAGTGAACAGTAAATTAGGGTAAAATTACGAACAGTAACAAGAACAAGATGGCAAGTAAGGAGGTGCAGAAGACTGGAAATATAGAGCGATTTTTTAGTCACTGAGTTGAAATCCGAGCCATTATTGTATGTAAGACCATGGAGATTGTGAATATACGAACCTGGACAAGAGCGAAAATCGATTATAACTCTTGATTATCTCAAATTTCCAGAGGTTTTGATGAAATTCCCAACCTGCTAAACAAAATCCAGGCAAAAAGGTAATGCGTGAATAACAGAAAAAACGAAAAAAGAAATTCAGACAGAACAAAAGCGAGATTAAGGCGAAGAACACGCAGATACGAACAGAAATGCGAAAGGTAATGAAGAACGAGTGAGTACTTAGAGCGTCGTACACTGTAAAAATGGTGATAAGTAGCTACAACGACAACAAAGTCGCTAAACCAGTGAAATTCTCACGAGGAAGACGGCGAGTATTCGTCTTCTTCTTCGTCTGTCTCTGGATACTTCTAATCTCTTAAAGGCTCGAAAAACGAGGAGAAGCTACAGAGACTATTTGTAATGTTATTGAGATTTTCAAAATGTGATTTTCCATGGAGCCACTAACTACGTTAATGGTTTTCAGTTATAAATTCGTAAATGAAATAGAGCGAATTATTACCAGCTAATTACACAATTAGCGTTTATAAAGCACGTGAAGCGACGCTATGCTAATTGCGTACTTTGTGTTATGTTAAGTTTCCATAGCATTTAATTTCTCTTTCCCTTTTCAGGCTTATTTGCTTTAATACTAGATATATAGACTGAGAAACTCAGAAGTCTGGAAAATTCAAATTTCTCTTGCTATGAATAGTTTTGTATGCATTTATATCAATATATGGAGTGGTTTTTATAATGTTGATTTGCATCAATATTATATTTTGAAAGCCAAATTAGGTAACTAAATATTTGATTACAAAACTAACAGTACTCTCTATGTCCAATGGATGGGGAAATATCAAATGTCCTTGTCCATAAGTCTGTAAATACTGTACCAATTTCTTTATTTTCTGTCACTAAAAACCAATGTTTTCAGACCCGGACCGGACCGGATGGTCTGACCGGTTGAACCACGACCCGCTAAAAATTCCAGTTTGGTTTTTGTTGAAAACCCGGAATGCTATTAAACCGCTCAAATCCAGAAAAATCCGCTTAAATTCGGTAAACCGGCAAAAACTCGACCCGGATAGGTTTCTGGTTTGAAAAAAAAATTAATAGTTTTATAATTTTATTTATGAATATATGATATTTTTTTATAAATATAGTTTTGAAAAGCAAAATTAGAACAAAATGCAAGCACTTAGAGTAACAGAAGATGAAGAAAACGAGGTTGTAGCAAAATCAAGAAACATTGCTAGGATTTTCTACATTATTTTTAGATTTTATGAGATAATTAATATATATTTTTATTTTAATGTTTTTAATAGTAATAACGGTTGTTTTTCTATATTTTATTGAATGGTTTGTTACTTTCTCACCATTATACAGTTGTAAGTTTTATAATATCAAGTTTTCTAGTAAAAAATGAACTGTTTAAAAAGAAAATAAATAGAATGAAAAAAGAATATATAATAAAAAATATAATTATAAATGTTAAAAAATATAGTTAATATGATCACTATACTTAGTGTATATTTTATTTAAAATTTTATTAAAAAAAAATTATATAAAAAGATATATGATAATTAATGCGATTTGGTGACAGAAATTTTTTTTAAAAATTGTTTTTTTTATATAGCAGAAAAAATGTAACAAAAATGATAACATTTATTAAAAACTATAACAAATATATATACTTAGTTGATCCGCAGTTGACCCGGATTGATCCAGGTTAACCCAGTAACCCGGCAACCCGAAGAACACTCCGGGTCGTTGTCCGGGTCGGGTTTAAAAACATTGCTAAAAACAAAATAGAATATTTTTTTCTCTTTACAAATTTATAACAAATTATAAACACAAAACATATGATTAATTTATGACAAACAGATGACTATTGTTCTTTTTTTTTTTGAGAAATAAATACAGATTTTTGAGAAGAAAAAACATAAAGAGAGGAGTGATGAGAGAGGAGAAATGAGAGACACGAAAAATATGTGAGAGTTATCACAATCATTAAAAAATTTGATGATGGAGTTTTTTAAAGATATATAATAAAATTATTTTAATAAACGATAAAATAATATTTTGTTAGATTCCAAATTTGGTTCTTCAAAAGTAATATTCATTACAATTTCTATTTTATAATTTACTTAAACTACATTGAAATAATTTACTAGAATTTTGATGTGTTGTTCTCTTTTAACAAAAGATAGAAAACAGCTTAAAAATAATCATGTAGAAAACAGATTTATCAATTCTCATGATCAGTTTGGTTGAGTTCTTAGATTTTTTGTTTGTTTGGATTCATCAATTGTAAACTGGTGTTAACCGGATGTAATATGTTCATATACAAAACTATATGAGTCTTGTAACAACCATTTAGTTGAATAACAGAAAATCTTTTCCCTCTTTTCATCGTCTTTTTCCTCTCGTTTTCTCTCGATCTCAGTATGCTAACATGGTATCAGAGCAGTGAGAATCGAAATCTCGCTCGATCATTTTCTTCTTCTCCTTCTTCCGCTCATCATTTTAATCTCAATTAATCCATTTCTCGATTTCGCAATTGATTTTTGGTCATTCCGCCAACAATCGCGATAATCCTGGATTTATCTTTTTCGGAGCTCGATTTCAGCTTCAATGGTGGTCGTTCGTAAACCTACACGCCGTAATGTTCGAGGAAACTCGTCGTCTCGAAGATCTTCTGTTCCCGAAGATTCACCCCCAAACTCTCCGATTAGACCGACAGATTCGCCGGATAGCATACATTCCCCATTCTATCTGACGAACGGCGATAATCCCGGTATTTCCTTAATCTCTGAAGTTCTCGATGGCACAAATTATGATAACTGGAAGATTGCAATGTCCATCGCGTTAGATGCGAAGAATAAGATGGCGTTTATCGACGGATCTCTTCCAAGACCTATTGAATGTGATCGGAACTTTAGGATATGGTCTAGATGCAATTCCATGGTCAAATCTTGGTTGCTTAATTCAGTTTCGAAGCAAATATACAAGAGTATACTTCGATTCAACGATGCCTCTGAGATATGGAAGGATTTGATGACCAGATTTCACATCACAAATCTGCCTCGCTCATATCAATTGTCTCAGCAGATCTGGTCACTACAACAAGGTTCTTTAGATCTCGCCATATATTACACCACCTTGAAGACCTTATGGGATGAACTTGAAGGTGCGAACTGTGTAGAGACATGTCACAATTGCAATTATTGCCGAGCTATGGATTCTAAAGCAGATCATGCAAAGGTTATCAAGTTCTTGGCAGGATTGAATGATTCCTACAGTGTTATACGAAGTCAGATCATAATGAAGAAGAACATTCCTGATCTCTCTGAAATATACAATCTACTTGATCAAGATCATAGTCAAAGGAATATCTCTCCAGTCCAAAATGCAACCGCTTTTGCTGTCTCTGCACCTAACACAACACAGCCGTCTGTTAATGCTACATATGCTCCTCCAAAGCAAGGTAGACCGGTCTGTTCTCACTGTGGTTACAATGGACACACAGTTGATAAGTGCTACAAAATCCATGGATATCCTCCTGGTTTCAAGCATAAACAGAAACAAAATGCGGATAAAGCTCCTGCAAAACCTGTTGTTGCTCAAGTATCTCTCGGTGATCAGTCATCTCAGGATACAGCAAATGTGATCAACACTCTATCCAAAGACCAGATCAATGAGGTTATTGCTTATTTCAACTCTCAACTCCAGCCGACTATCAACTCAGTGACTGCAACTTCAGTGCCTTCTACTTCTGGTGCTACGATAACTGCATTACCTGGTATGGCTTTCTCTTCCTCTACATTAAATTTTGTTGGAATCATGAGAGCCACTGGAAATAGGTTATCATCTGAGTCTTGGATAATTGATAGTGGAGCTACGAATCATGTCTCTCACGATAGAAACATGTTTGAGAGTCTGTTTGGTTTAACAAATAGATCAGTGTCATTGCCTACTGGTTTGGGAGTTAACATTGCTGGTACAGGAACTATCAGACTAAATGAGCATCTCGTTTTGAAGAATGTCTTGTTCATACCAGATTTCCGAATCAATCTTCTGAGCAACAGTCAACTCACAAAAGATTTGGGTTACAGAGTAGTTTTTGATCAAGACAATTGTGTGAAACAGGATCTTATCAAGGGATTGATGATTGGTCAGGGTGAAGCTGTCTCCAATCTCTATGTCCTCGACATTCCTGCTATCCTTAATTCTGCTGTCATTCAATCTCCATTTGTATCTCATGTTACTCTAGATTCATGTCTTTGGCATCACAGATTAGGACATCCGTCTATGCAAAAGACTGAATCCCTTACTCATGTACTTGGAATTAAAGAAAGAAATAAAGGATCTTTTCATTGCTCGATCTGTCCTCTTGCTAAGCAGAAGCATTTACCTTTTAATTCCAAGAACAACATGAGTCTTAATGCTTTTGATCTTTTACATATAGATACATGGGGTCCCTTCTCTGTGTCTACTGTAGAAGGTTACAAGTATTGTTTAACCATAGTGGATGACAAAACTAGAGTAACATGGGTATACCTTCTTCGGACAAAGGATGAAGTTCTAACAGTCTTTCCTGAGTTTCTACAGATGATTGAAACACAATACAAGACTACAGTCAAAGGTGTCAGATCGGATAATGCACCTGAGCTACGATTTATGGATCTATTCAAACGCAAGGGTATTGTGGCTTATCGTTCATGTCCAGAGACACCAGAGCAGAATTCTGTGGTGGAAAGGAAACACCAGCACATTCTCAATGTTGCTCGGTCCCTCATTGGAACAACGTTCCTTTGGATTATTGGGGAGATTGCATCCTCACTGCTGTTTTCCTCATTAACCGTCTTCTCACCATTGCTGCAGGACAAGAGTCCATTCGAAGTCTTGACTTCTAAAAGACCTGTGTATGATGGTATTCGGGTCTTTGGTTGTCTGGCCTATTATTCAACATCTTCTAAAGGTCGACACAAGTTTCAACCCAGATCACGTCCTTGTGTGCTTCTCGGTTATCCTGCAGGATATAAGGGATACAAGCTTTTGGACATGGAAACTAACAACGTTTACATCTCCAGAAATGTTACGTTTCATGAAGATATCTTCCCCTTCAAAGGTCAGAATGAATCTTCTCCTGATATTTTTGATCCAGTGATGAACTCTATAGGTGAACAAACATCTAGGATGGATAGTGAAATCCCTAGTGATTCTGTTCCCATAGTCTCTTCAGATCAGAACACCTCCAAACGATCTTCTAAAACTCCGGCATATTTACAAGATTACTATTGTAATATGTCTACAACAGAGATCCCATATCCTCTGGCTTGTTACATGTCTTATGAGCACCTTTCTGAGGGATATAAAGATTACATTTGCGCAATGAATCTACACCCTGAACCGAAGTCTTTTGCTCAAGCCAAGAAATTTGATGAGTGGCTCAAAGCAATGAATGAAGAGCTTATTGCCTTAGAAAGCACTAACACATGGGACATTGTTTCTTTGCCTCCGAATAAGCATGCCATTGGCTGCAAATGGGTATATAAAATCAAGCTCAACTCGGATGGAACTCTGGAAAGATACAAAGCCTGTTTAGTTGCCAAAGGCTATACTCAACAAGAAGGTATAGATTTTGTTGACACCTTCTCACCTGTTGCTAAAATGACCACAGTGAAGACAATGCTCGCTGTTGCTGCGGTTAAGAACTGGAGCTTAACACAGTTGGACATCTCAAACGCATTCCTAAATGGAGACTTGTCTGAGGAAATATACATGCACTTACCGCCTGGATATACCCCAAAAGAAGGAGAAACCCTTCCCCCAAATCCAGTCTGCAAACTCAACAAGTCTCTCTATGGTCTAAAACAGGCCTCAAGACAGTGGTTCTTAAAATTCAGTTCCACTCTTATTAATCTTGGATTTCGGAAGTCTCAAGCTGATCATACTCTCTTCATTTGAAACATTGATGGAAAGTATGTTGCAGTTTTGGTCTATGTTGACGATATCATCATTGCAAGCAATGATGATGATGAAGTTACAAAACTCAAAACGGATCTCCAGGCTGCTTTCAAACTAAGAGACTTGGGTCCTCTTAAGTACTTCCTTGGGTTAGAAATTGCTCGTTCTGGTAAAGGGATTTCTGTTTGCCAACGAAATTATACTCTGGAATTACTTGATGAGGCTGGTCTTCTTGCTTGCAAGCCTTCTAGTATACCGATGGATCCAAATATAAAACTCTGTCAAGATTCTGATGAACCAGTCCTTGAAGATGTTTCAGTTTATCGGAGAATGGTTGGGAAGCTAATGTATCTAACGATCACTCGCCCAGATATAACCTATGCAGTGAATCATCTTTGTCAATTTGCTTCTTCACCAAAGAAATCCCTTCTTCAAGCAGCTCACAAAGTTCTCAAATATCTTAAAGGAACTGTTGGTTTGGGTTTGTTCTACTCAGTGGAATCAGATCTTTTGTTAAAAAGTTTTACTGATGCAGACTGGGCCTCTTGTTCTGACACTCGTCGATCAACTTCAGGATTCTGTATGTTCCTTGGATCATCTCTGATCTCATGGAAATCAAAATAAACAACCCACCGTTTCTCATTCTTCTGCTGAATCAGAATACCGTGCTATGGAGTTTGCAGTCAAAGAAGTTGAATGGCTTGTACATTTACTTCATGAATTTGATGCATCTCAATCTCAGTCAGTGGCTTTTTATTGTGATTCTACGACAGCAATTCATATAGCTTCAAATTCGGTATTCCACGAACGCACGAAGCATATTGAGTTGGATTGTCACATGGTTCGTGATAGAGTGGACAGTGGTTTAATCAAGTTACTTCACATCAAGACTGATCTACAACTAGCTGATGTCTTTACCAAGCCACTATTTCCAACACAGTTTAACTCTCTTATTGACAAGATGGCTTTAATTTCCATATACTCACTATCTTGAGAGAGCCTATTAGAGTAAACCGTGTAAACCGGTGTTAACCGGATGTAATGTGTTCATATACAAAACTATATGAGCCTTGTAACAACCATTCAGTTGAATAACAGAAAATCTTTTCCCTCTTTTCATCGTCTTCTTCCTCTCGTTTTCTCTCGATCTCAGTATGTTAACAGGTTACTTTCATACTTGATAATTTCCCGCTAAATCGAGGAGAAAGACTGCATCAATGTCGTGTTAAGCACCATCTCTTAACGGTTGATATTTTTATGAAGACCAGTGAGATGATACTGAATGTTGTATCCTCTTCGACAAACTATTTTTTTTTTGGGTATATGCATAATGTATTGATTCCCTTGATTCTGATGGCTTTTAGTTACGCTTTTTTTCTTTTCTTCTATAGATGCATTTAAATGAAATTTCATTATTAATTGTCCCTAATATATAACTCATCAACTTTATAATAGAGGACATCTTCTTCATTACTCCTAATCATATTTACTTGCATATATTAAGTCTAACTTTCTTAGAAGAGGGGATTGATTTCCAAACAACTCCTTCATTAGTTACTTATTTTCATTAAATACATTTTGGCCAATATATAATACAGCTTTTTACGGCAAAGTGATCATACTAACATAACAATGTAAATTAACCGTAAGAACCATATATCTCATATATAGAATAAGTCTAACTTCTAACTTTGATTGTTTTTGTTTTGAAATTAATGTTTTGTTGGATTATCTCTAAGTTTTATAATTGTAATTTTTAACTTCTAAACATGCATCATATCACTCTGATAAATCAATAAGTTATTGAGATTTGTTTGATTGCGATAGTTGTGCTCATTAGTAATACAATTATGTTTATAAATGTCGAAAAGTGTATTTTTACATTTGAACAAATTTTGCACTAACTAAAACTCATTAATGGAAATTCTCACAAGAAAAATGATGAAATATTAGCTAGATGAATTTTCTTCTTCGTATATTCGAATTACTTCTTTACTTTTTCAATAAATGGAAATGCCTAACTCATCAAACACCATTCTGAAGAGTCTTAAGGCCTTAAGAAGGAACAACTTTGACGTTTCTCTGAACTTGCAAGACCCTCCTCTGTTCATAGACTTTATTTTGCTTATTGGAAGGAGAGAGGTCGTTGATTCATCTTCCTGCATAACAAACAAAAACCACTAAGAACAAGACTCTTAAAAACCTGGATAAGAGAGAAAATGTGTCTCAAAGATTCAAAATCATAAGTTTAGAATGAAAAATCAAGCCAAATTAAAGAACACGCATATGATAACAAAAATAACAAAAAATAATTCACTAAACCAGTGAAAATTCTCACGAGGAAAACCTGGAGATGTTAGCGAGATGATCATAGTTTTCTTCTTCTTCTTTGTCTGGGTTTCCACAGATTTTTATGAAATTTCACCTGCAAAACAAAAACCCAAGCAAAAATAAAGTGAATTTCAGAAATTCCAAAGCAAAAATTTTGAACAAATGCAAAATTTAAGCTTAAAGAACACGTACGTAAATACTTAAATGGCAATAACAACAAAAAAACCACTAAACGAGAGAAAATTTCACGATTGTCTTTATTCTTCTTCTTTTTCTATCTCTGGATTATCAATGATCTTTTTCAGAAAAATTAGATTCTTGATTTCAGAAAAGTGACAGTTGTTGGGGTTTCAAATCTTTGTCTTACTACTTCCTTCTCATGGCGGTGATGAGAAATTAATTACATAATTAACCTTCCACATCCATTTTTTTCACCCCTTTCATTTTAATTACTTTATTAACTTAGATTTTTAGTAACTCATAACTCTAATAGCAATTGATTGTCCATAGTAGACTTCCCAATGAAGTCTACTAAAAAAAAGATTATTTCGATGTTTGACTTCTTTCTGAAATCTACTTCGATTTTTCGAAAATTTTTAAATTTTTTTTCAACTTTAGTCAAACACAAGAATGACTTCTACGTTTTTGGTCAAAATACAAAAGTAACTTAAAAGTAGAATTCTTGGACAGACTTAAATAGTAGACGTTAGAAGATATCAACTATTAAAAAATCAAAATACGGTCAATTACAAAAATAACCTCTTTTCCTTCGTAAACTTCTTGCGACTTCAAACGAAGTCTATTAGGTTTTTTTTTTGTTTTCAAAGGATATCGAGGTTACAAATTTTTAAAAAGTTAATTGCAAAACTAATCTTATGTTGACTAGTAAACTTCATTTTGCAGTCTACTTTCGCGATACATATATATATATATATATATATTACCAAAATTGAAGTGTATCATTACCTATATTGGTTTTGAGTTTGTTTTTAGGTCTCCCATGCATCCAGAACTCTGAATTTCACCCAAAAAAAAACAACTCAGATCTCGATTAAGCTGAAACCACCAAAATGCATAATTTTTGACATTGTAACTCAACCCAGAAGTTTTGGAGAAGAAATTATGAAAGAATAAGGAAGGTTATGAGTGTATGAGATCATATTAACTTATAAGCTTTAAAATTGGTTGAGAAGCATTTATTCCATTTTTGGATTGTTCATGGTGGTTGAAGATATTGAAGAAAATGTCATTATTGTAATAAAAAGGCTTTAGAAGGTCCAAAGAGATTTTAACTAATATTTTAAAAAATCGAAATAATGAATTTATAATGATATTTTCGTTAATAACTTGAGAGAAAAGATATAATTATGACAAAATAGCAAAAATTGGAGAAAAAAAAGAAGAGAGTTTATTTTAGTGTTTGATTTTTTTGATGAGCTTATATATGAAACTCCCCCTAAATCTTATTGCAACGTCATAGAGATTTATTTCATTTATATGATGATTATAGTGTTCTCAAGTCAAAGGGGAGGTTGACCAGGAATTCTACAAAGCTTAAACTTGTACACATTCTTACCACTAACTCCTTTCTCTAACCAATATTTATCAACTAAATACAATCCATCATACACATACCGTTTCCCCTTTTGATCCCATCTCTCTTCCCCACGTATCACTCTAACTTCACTCTTGTGCCTCATACTATTAGCCAAAGCTAAATTACCCTTTACCAATCTCTGATCTTCAGTTTTCTTTCCCCTGCTTATCACGTTTCCTCCTTCACCTGTATAAACCACAACATCAGCATCAATCTTGTCATTGTAACCATATCCTTCTGAGGCAACGATGCTTGTCGCAAGCTTGACATCTCCGATCTTCATATAGTCGATCCCACACATCGTCCTGGAATGAAGCCCGATAAGACGAAGTTCGGTCTTGTACTGAAACTCATCTCCAACTTGGATTCCAGGGACTTGTCCAATTCTCTTCTCTGTGTTCACTTGTTTCCCCATTTTCTCTAAGATAGTTAAAGTTTTGATGTCTATTCTTGCTGTAGCATCAAATGAATCTCCACCACGCCTAGCTTGCTTATCTTGATCCAACTGTATGTAAACATCTTTAAAATCACGCAAGACGTCAAGCACTTTCTCACGTGGTGTAGGATCATCATGATGATCAGAGTGTCTTAGAGAGATTCCACTAGGTGAAGGAGCTGCAAGAACATGATCATGATCAGAGTTACTAAGCTCCGGTGGTTCTTGATTGGACCAAGCTCCTTTATGTTTAGGAGCTGCAAAAGCTGGTCCTGGTTTGAGACAAGTTCTTTTAGGTTTTGGAACTGCAACAACAACACGATCATGTTTTTCTTTGAGAGAAGCTCCAATAGGTTCTGAAACTGCAACAACATGATCAACACTCAGGTTCTTGACAACAACATCACTTGTTCTTCGATTCTTGAAAGCCTTCACAGGAACATTAGGGGGAAATCCACAACCAGGTGGAAAATCTCGAACCGCATAGACAATTGGTCGTTTCCGAGAGGGATTCATCTTCCTGTAGAAACATTACAAACTTCACAAAATCAGTATCTCTAGCAATCGATCACTAAGCCAGTTCTGTGATATCCTATTTCTAAAACCCCAAACACAAGGCATTAGGGAGAAACGACTAACCGGAATCAATTCGATTATTAGAGATAATGATATATCGGGTTTGCTAAAATAACGATTCCGGTTATGTTGAATCAGAAACAGAGTCTGTATAAAACAGAGTGACGATGAATATGAATACAACGATGAGAAAGATACATAGAGAAATCATGGAGTGATTTAGTTAATCGACTTTGAACTTTCGAACGATCTTTGTGTGAGAAATCATTGAGAGTGGGAACTGGGAAAAATTACGAAACTAGATGATGTCACTCTATGAGCTTCAGATATTGTTTATTTTTTTTTGTAGATTTTGAGAATTTTTTGCACAAAAGTCTATCCGTTTCTATCTCAAAATTGACAGATCGTTTGAGGAAACTATAGATGGATTTCCAAGGAAAAGACGAAAAATGGATTTCCATCCAAACGATTCAGCTAAAAAAAAATTCAGATCGTTTGAGGAAACTAAAGATAATCCAAACAAAAAAAAAAAAAAAACAGAAAAAAAAAAAATGAAAGCATGAGCTCAGAACAAAAGAAGAAATGAGTGAAAGAAGAAGACGTCACTACATAGAGAAGAAAACGCGAAATGTATGAAGAAAAAATGCGAGATAACTTCAGAAAACAGATTCCACGATAGTTTAATGATATACCAGTGAATCACGACGACTGAAAACTGATCGATCTTCTTTTTTTTTTCCGGCTACGGCGAAACAAAAAAACACTGGACAAGATCTGGAATAGTGTTGAAGAGAAGTAGTGGAGGGTTTGAGTGTAATAAATCCTTCTCTATGTTTAATTTATGAGCCCCACAATGTTCACGAAATTAAGGATTACTTACCCAAAACAGAAATTAACGCGTTTAACTTGAACACAACGCTTACTTTCAAGTTTTCTAGTTATAAAATGTAATTCAATGTACTTAACTTCTCTGTTGCAGAAAAAAAACATAAAGGCATCTCTGTTATTATGGAGCCCACAACGTTAACCTAATAAATGGACGTATGATCCTTTTATGTAATTTTGTGTTTTTTTTAACCTTACTTTTATGTCATTTTGTTGAAAGTAAAAAGTAGGAGTAGTAATGATTCTTAAATTAGTAAATCAATAATGCGGAGCGTGTTACTGCCTTGCTGGTTTTGATAGGAAAATGAAAAAAGAAAAGTCTTACGTGAATCAATACATTACCATAAAAGCGTACAAAAACTTTCAGTCTATAAAAGAATGTTTTGCTATTAAAAGTTCACGAAGATTACAAAATTTTATAAGAAAATTAAATGCGATGCATTCAGAAAAGTGGTTTTCACACTAGATCTGTTTGGAATTGACCACGAATAATGAACAACGCAATTTTATTGTTCTGTAACAAGGATACATTTTGACTATGTTACTGTAATTTTTTAACGTAATATCTAATTTGTCATTGTCAACTGAAAAATATAGATGAGTTCAGATGTCTAGTCTTTGTTCTATAAAATTCTAGTAAATTTGAGAAACCTACTCTTCTAGTTCTATCATATCATGTGAAGAAGCTTCGCTGGAGGGAATGGTCTATTATACTGCACATCAAAAAAAGAAGATATTGATCAGAAATATCGTTATCTTCATAGCTAAACAGTAAACACCATAGAGCGACCATAGCTCATAGGGGTAAAGGAAGAGACACTGTTCTCTAAAATCTCTTTGGTTTCCATGTGGTTTGATCTAATCTTCATCCTCATCACAACCTGTCTCTGGAGACTGCAAAATGCAAAACTCAAAATTATCAGAAACGGACAGATTTTTTATAGGAAAGTTATAGATTGACAATATTCAAGAATCTTGATTGACCTGAGAAGTTTTGGTTTAAGCTTTGACAAGGTATTTCAATGGTTACAAGACTAGTATCTGATGGATTCGTGATTTGAGACCCATGATATTGTAGTAACAGATTCTTTCACTCCCTTTTCTCTGTTCCTCTCGAAAACCTCTTGAGCATGCAATAGCTCTCCAACATATGGGATTTGTTAGGATCGATGAAGCAATCTTTGCAAGTGTCTTAGACTCTTTGAATTGAGAACTCTCAAACATCTCGAACATCCTAGTGAGGAACCCTAATTAGAACACTCCCATGTCCTATCATTATGTCTTATTCGTCCTCAAGAAGCAAGTCTTCCTCTGAATAACCAGAGAGACGGGAAGATTTCTGTTCTTGTAAGACACTTGTGAGCTTTTTAACAGAAGAAGCCCTGCCTTCAGAGCAAACAAAGATTCATAATGAGATAACAAGGAAGCAGTGATAAAAGTTTAGCTTGTGAAGCAAGGTAATTCAACAAAATCGAGTAAGTAATCAACTGAAACCATATTAATCACAAGGAGTGAAGGACTAAAGTTGAACGGAATCAAGAAATGTGATATCTATATAAGAATTCAATATATATACTAAAAGAAAAGAGATGGCGAGAATCTCAACTTGATTACACAACAAGACGTACGGCCAACAAAACATACGTGTGAATGAATCCATCTGTCTTAATAGAAGAACCCTAATTAATTAAATCTTCATGACTCTGCTTCGGACGAGTAGTAGGGATGGTCGTCATCATCTTCATCTTCAACAACAGTGCCTACCGCAGTGAGGGCAAGTAATATTTAACCACTGCATAAATACAACTATCATGCAATCTTAGGCTATACTAATTTTGGTTCTCTAATTTCAGGTTTGTCGATAAGAAATTAAGGGGTATATAGAAGAAAAAAGCTAATGCTTAAAAGAAAGAAGAAGATTGTTCACTGCTTTTTTTGTTTGTAACACAAAGGAGGGGAAAAAAAAAAACAGAAGCAGATTTGATATGTAGTTTTACCATGAAAACAAAAAACAAAAAAACAAAAATCATCTAACAGTAATCTCTCAAGTCAATTGGAGGCTGACCAGAGGCTCTGCAAAGCTTGAACTTAAACAAAACATTACCTCTAGGTCCTCTCTCTCGCCAGTACTCTTGAACCAAATATAACCCAACATACACGTAACGTTTTCCTCTCTCCCTCTGGTCCAAGTTCTTTTTGCCAACAATCACTCTCACTGGATTCTTTTCCCTCATGCTATTAGCTAAACCCAAATTACCCGTAACAAGCTTCTGGTCTTTGATTAGTTTCGGATCCTTGCTCCTCACGTTACCTCCTTGGCCAGAGTAAAACAACACATCAGAGTCAAATCTATCGATGTAACCATTATTACCTTCCGATGAAACAATGCTTGTAGCTAGTTTCAAACCTCCTCTACTTATGTAATCAATGCCACCTTGAATGTTGAAATGGAGACCAATAATGCTGAGTTCTGTTTTGAACTGAAAGTCGTCTCCAATTTTGACTCCAGGGACTGATCCAATCATTTTTTCAGCATTCACTTGCTTCCCTTCACGCACGAGGCTAGCCAATGTATCAAAAACTAACCTACCTGCGGCAGACTTTGATTCTCCACGCCACACTACTCTGTCTCGATCCAGCTCTTTATACTTAATTCTGAAAAGACGCAGTGCCTTGAGAACTTTCTCACGTGGGCTACAAGCTTTGGTAATATGGTTTTCTTGCATAACCGGGATACGTCCAAGTTGATTTGACCGCCTTTGATCATCTATGTTTTGAGTTTGTTGATGAGTCTTTGCTTTTAGTGCAGTTGCATTACTAAACATCTTCTTCTTCTTCTCTGGAGAGTTTCTTTGTTTTTGGAGAACTTTAGCTGGCATAAACTTCCTATGAATATAAGTAGATGAATGTGAAATTTTTCTTGTTTTGCTATGTGAAGCAATTAGTCTCATAGCTTCCTCTGTACTTAGAGGTTTAACTTTACTTCCATAAAATGGAAGAATCTTCCTCTTATCTGAAACCAATCTTCCCTTCCCAATATTACCATGAGTTGGTAAACTGAAGCCAGCTTTCTTCACAATCATATCAACTGATTCAACTTCTTCAAACTTATCAACAGAAAAAGCAGGCATGTTGGAACACCGGTCTCTCGCCACACAAGACATGGACAACAATGTTGGGAAACCCGTCTCAGCCACACAGACTAGATAGCTTGACTTTTCTCTTTGGATTACTTCACGAAAACCTGTGAGCAGACTACGAACTCGAACTTCTGTCTTTACTTACCTGAAATAATGGAAGAAAGGGTATATAGTTGAGTAATTTGCATTACTCAGTGAGACTTGGGGACTCACAAGTTCACCACAAACGATCTGCAACTCACGACTCTTGCAAGTCTCGGCAAATATAGTGCCTATAGCACTCACTCAGGACACATGGGAGTCCAACCACACACACATGTTCCATCAGCTTTTTGATCAGATCAAAGATCTTCACACACAGACTTGTCAGCCTTTTGATCAAATCGAAGATCTTCACACACAAGACTTGTCAGCCTTTTCAATGATCAGACCAAAGATCTTCAGACACTGACTTGTCAGCCTTTTGATCAGAACGAAGATCTTCACACACAGACTTTTCAGCCTTATTAGGAAACTGGTGTTGGGATCCGAGCGTGTCACCAACATTGAGCGTGACGTAAGGGGGGCTTCCCAACCTTACTAACACCACGCGGACCGAAACCGCCCCATGTGCCCGAAACATGGCAACTTGTATCCCCACCGGATACTCATGACACATCATGAACATGCATCTTATGCAATACTGTATTAAATCCTAGTGTTTAAACATGCATACTAGTGAATCCACACCCAAAAATATCAATACCTAATTCCAGTTTTAGATCATTTTATATGATTTAAGGTTCATTCATACAAGTAGTAGATAAACATCAAAAAATACACAAGAAATCATGTCTACTTATATATATATATATGTGTATATATATATATATATATATATATATGATATATAGTCATATTCTACGATTAAAATCGAGATGATTCATATTGCTGATCATCTCGTAGGTATGCTTTGGTTGATTAAACATAGGCTAGAGGAAGGTAAAGAATAATAAAACGCATTTGGGAAAGTGAAAAGTCCTTACCTTGGCCATTTGATTACCCGCTACGTACTCTCTTCTTCCCTTTTGGACAGATTTGATGAGCACGACGTTTCAATGATATGGAGGCTAAACTCGGTTTATATCTCAACCGAGAGAGATAAAACTAGGTAGTCTTGAGAATCTAGATTGATTTGACTATCCAAACAAACCAACTCTCGCCAGAATAGTTGGATATGTACGCTGCGTAAAAATAGCCCTTGTGAATCTTTCATAACTTGCAAACCACAAGATGGAACGTGAAGATATGTTACAGAGAGGTAGATATAAGGGTTCTGGATCTACTTACCAATTATCAGCTCGATCGTAACAATGTAAAAGCCTTAAGCTGTGGCTTTTTTTTCTTCGAGGTGCTGATCGGTGATGGCGCTCTACTCTCTCTTTAAATATAGAGATGGGAGACGCAAGGGTTTAGGGTTTTAATGGTTTAATGGATTTACAAGTCAAAACAAAAAGCCCATATCTTGTTATAAAAGGAAAATGAAATATTTGTAATCGTTTTCAAATTTTTAAATTACTATAAACAGATCAAGAAATATATGGTAAATCTACAATCGATATCTAATCGTCACTTTTTTAAAAAAAATTGCAAAATTAAATACAGTTTACTAGTTCTAAAAACAATTCTATTATTCATCTCGTTAAAAAAGTTTGATGTAAAAATTCTACCTCGATAAAAAAAACTTCTATTACTAATCCTAAAAAAAAAAATCTCAAATAAACACCAAAAATCAAATAATAAATGACAAACAATCATAAATAAGAGTTTTACTATTTTTTACATAAAAAATTACCTCGCTCACTTTGACCAACGTTTTGTACCTTTAAAAAAAAAAAAAAAATGAAGCATGTTTGACCAACTTTCTGAACCATCATCAACCTAAAAACCTTATTGCAAAATCATAGAGATTTATTTTAGTTATCTGATAAAATTATTCTCAAGTCAAAGGAGGTTGACCAGGAATTCTACAAAGCTTAAACTTGTAAACAGTCGTACCTCTAGCTTCTTTCTCTAACCAGTATTTATCAACCAAATACAATCCATCATACACATACCGCTTCCCTTTTCGATCCCAACTCTCTTCCCCACGTATCACTCTCACTTCACTCCTATGCGTCATGCTATTAGCCAAAGCTAAATTACCTTTTACCAATTTCTGATCTTCAGTAATCTTTCCCCTGCTTATAACGTTTCCTCCTTCACCTGTATAAACCACCACATCAGAATCAATCTTGTCATTGTAGCCATATCCTTTTGAGGCAACGATGCTTGTCGCAAGCTTAACATCTCCGATCTTCATATAGTCGATCCCACACATCGTCTTGAAATGAAGCCCGATAAGACGAAGTTCGGTTTTGTACTGAAACTCATCTCCAACTTGGATTCCAGGGACTTGTCCGATTCTCTTCTCTGTGTTCACTTGTTTCCCCATTTTCTCTAAGACAGCTTGTGTTTTGATGTCTATCCTAGCTGTTGCCTCGAATAGATCTCCACCTCGTCTTGCTTGCTTATCACGATCCAACTGTTTGAAAACATCTTTGAAAACACGCAAGACCTCAAGCACTTTCTCACGGGGATCATGTTGATGATCAGGGTTTCTAAACGCTGCTTCTTGTTTAGAACAAGCTCCTTTAGCTTTAAGAAGAGCTGCAACGACACGATCCTGATAAGAGCTTCTAAAAGGTGGCTCTTGTTTGAAGCAGATTCCTTTAGGTCTAGGAGCTGCAACGACGTGATCGTGAAACTCTGGCTCTTGTTTGAGACGAAGTACATCACCATTTCTTGGATTCTTGTTTGATCTCTGAGGAGGAAGATAAAACGGAGCAGCATTGAAGTGAGTTCCACAGCCAAGTGGGTAATCTCGAATGGCGTAGACAAATTCTCGCTTATGAGAACGATCCATCTTCCTGTGGAAACATTGCATAAGTGCAGAAACTCAATTTCTTATGTTATCGATCGATAATCAGTTCGATGGTTTCAATTTCTACAAAATCAAGTAATCAACACAAAAATAAGAAACTTTAACAACCGGAATCGTCTTTTATTAAAATTTCTCAGGTTACAAAATTCCAAGAGAGAGCTACGGAAACTATATTAACACATATAATCTAATTTGTGGTACTCGATTTTCTAGGAATGTTTTTCTCCGATCGTGAACAGAGATCGTATGAAACAGTGTGGTGAATAATATATGAATGTGGCGTTGAGATGAAGAGTGAATCGATTTAAGTCGAAACGATTTTCGTGTTTGAGATCATTGAGAGTGAGAAGAAACACGAACCTGGATAATCGTTCTCTTTGAGCTTCACAGATGGGGGGAAAATCAGTAAACACGATCCACGAAAAATCGATTACCAGAGAGAATCGCGAAGAGTAAATGACTAATCGATCTTCTTCTTCTTCTACCTCGCGTAAGTCTTCTCTCCGATTCCCACGAAACTAACAGTCACCGGTAAAAACAATCTGGTAGAGTGTTGAAGAGAATTAGTGGAGAAGACGGTGAGTATCGACGAAATTCATAAAAACGAAACAAGGAATCCAAAAATGTATAACCAGAGAGAATCGCCAAGACTAAACCAAAGATCGATCATCTTCGTCTTCTACCTCGCGTGCTTTTATTCTCCGGCTCACGCGAAACTAACAGTCACCGGAATTTTTTTCCTGGTAAAGTGTTGATGAAAAGAATTAGTGGAGAGTTTGACTGTTTTGAGTAATTAATTTTTCTCTAATTTATAAAAAAAATAAAGTTCATATACAAACCCGTTTGTTAGTATGGGCCCCACAACGTTAACCAATTAAGGTTCGATGAAAGTAAAGAAAACAGTAATTTTAAATTAGAAAGTGTAACATTTGATAAAAGTTTGTTTTCACGATGCCAGGTTTTAATAAAATAGATTACCAAAATTTCATTTCGTACGTCTAATTAACACATACAAGAGGTACTTTTTCTGAATTTTCTTTTTACACGTAAAACAAAACTCTAAATAAGTTGCTTAATATTTATTTTTATAAAAAAAACCCGTGTAAAATATCAAAATGATTTTGTATAAGATGAGAGCACAAAACTGAACTTTTTGAGAAAAGGTTTTCTACTAAAAAGAACTTTCTTGTTCTTCGAGTTTAACAAGAACAAAAAGACAGTATATGTATATATATATATATATATATATGATCACCAAAAAGAGCTCATACATAAAAATCCTTCTTCTTTTTTTATATCTGCAAGACTGCAATTCCTAATCTCATTTGACCTCATTTTCTCAGAAGAGCCTAAATTGTAAAAGAGTTTTCTCTTCAATCATTAGAGATAGAGAGATATCTTTATAAAGTCAGTCTTTTTTAAGCCTTTGTTTTGAGAAACACCAATGAGTTTGAGAAACTTTTTCTTCTATATCATATCATGTGAAGAAGCTCTGCTTGAGGGAATGATCCATTCGGCGGAACATCAAGAAGAAGATCTTGGTCAGAAATATCGTTCTCTTCATAGCTAAACATCATAGAGCAAGCTTTGCTCATAGGGTTAAAGGAAGAGACACTGTTCTCTAAAAACTCTTCGGTTTCCATGAGGTTTGATCTAATCTTCATCACGTCTTTGGGGCTCCTCATCACAACCCTTTTCTCTGGAGAATGACAAAACTCAAAAAAAAAATCAGAAACGGACTGAGTTTATTGCAGAAAGTTTATGGAATTGACATGATTCAAGAATCTTGAGTAACCTGAGAAGTTTTGGTTTAAGCTTTCACAAGGTCTTTCAATGGTAACAAGACTATGATTATTCGATAGATTCGGGTTTGAGACCCTTGATGTTGCAGTAACAGAGTCTTCAATCCCTTTTCTCTGTTCCTGAAGCAAAGGTTTAAGTGAACAAAAGCCAAGTATAGAAACTATTTGTGTCAAGAATAGTTTATGTTGAAAACCTTGAGCAGGTCATAGCTTTCCAACAAATGTGATTTGTTAGGATCGGATAGAGCAAGCTTTGCAAGTGTCTTGATGTCTTCAAGTTTTGATCTAGAGGAAGAAGATGAAGATGAAGATGTCTCAAAAACACCATCTGCCACAAGTCGCTGAAACAAGGAGAAGTTCTCTTGGAATTGAGAACTCTCAAACATGCTTCTGAGGCTGGCAAAACGAGAAAACAATAACTGTAAGAACTCGAAGTAGCCGCTTAAAAAACCTGTTAATACTGAAGTTGCATTGAGTTAAAACCTATCAGGAAGATCAACAGAGTCAACTTGAGGAAGTAATTTCATCAGTTTTTGCTGTTCTTCCTCTGTGAATTTTTCCATGAACTCATCAAAGTTGAAAACATCCTGCAAACAGTTTCCATCGTAAGGCATTCATATCGTTTCTGAGGAAACAACATAGTTGGGAGTTGCCAAATGAATCTACCTTCAAATCTATGTTACAGAGTGATAAACTATGTCTTCCCAAGGCTTGAGATTTGGTCCTGCAACCAAAACATCATTGATACTAAATCAGATTCTTCGCAAGGCAATCTTAGCCTTTCTTGTCTAGAAGGCTTTCAAAAGTTATCTACCTCTTGAACAGCTCCTGCTTTATAGCTTTTCCACCAAATTTAACAGAATGCATTGATGAGGACTTGCTGCTCTCAGCCAAGAGTGAGCTAGCTTCAGATTCCTCTTCTCGAGAGTGAGGATCTCTCATAAGAACACTCCCATGTCCTATCACCATTGGTGATTCGTTCTCAAAAAGCAAATCTTCCTCAGAAGAACCAGAGAGACAAGAAGATTGTTGTTCTTGTAGAATACTGTAGAGATCCTTTGTGAGCTTCTCAACAGAAGAAGCCGCCTTTGGACGCCCCACGCATGTCCTCCTCTTGCAAGGAAAAGTCGTTTCCCACGCATTAGATTGATCACAGCTCTCGGAGTTCGATACAACCGATCCTGAACTCGATCTATTGCTAGCTTCTTCTTCTAAAGCCTTCATCTTGAAACCGTTGTTGAATTCCAAGTTAGCTCTTTTAATAGTGAAATTTTCTTGATATAATTTCCTCTTTGGAATCTTTTTGTTCACAGACATTCCCTTGATCATTATCCTTTGAGCTCTGTGATCCTCAATCTCAATCTCATCACCTTCAGCACGAGCATGAAGCGGTGTGTAGTTTACTAATGTTCCCTTCGTTCTCCATCTCGAACCACACGCATTGCACAGTACCGGCTTCTCTGGTGGCCCGTTTCGCCATAGTGGTGTACCTGTTTACAAACAAATGTCACAAATTATAGACATTTCATAAGAAGATTAGAGCAATGATCTCTCAAGATCGAACATCATGTTAGCTCTTCAATGTCAATCAGAGTTAGATTTGAGTTTGGATTCAACACAACTGAGCATTTTAAAAACAAACTAAAGATCTAAACTTGCCAAACTTTATTGACTTCACTACACATTACAGAACATTCAAAGCTCAATAAGAGTGATCAGAACAGCAAAGGACCCACAACGTGTGCTTAAGGTCATAAACACAGACACAACCAAATCATTTCATATTGATCAATGTTTGTTCATGTTGCATTATCAACTGAAGCAGTTCTTCGATAGATTATTAAACAACTAGTAATTAGCTCAAACTTTGGACACAGTTTTCTCAAAAATCAAATCTAAATTTTGGAGAAAACAAGAACTCACTTGTAACTCCACAGTGATAGCAAGGCCCTTGCTTTCCCATCTTTTCCTTTTCCCTCTTTTTTCAAAAATTAATATATATAATTTCACAAGAATAAGAGACTCTGAGAAACTGAGTTTATGATTATTGGTTTTGTATATTATTGAGCTATACAAAAACTGGATATTGAGAAGCTTCTCTGCGAAGAAAAACCCAGAAAAGGTTTTTTTTCCTGCAGAAAAACTAATAGAAGCCAATAATAAAAACCCCACAAACAAGAGTGAAAAAAAACTTCTTCTGAGAAAATTCAAGAAAGTAAAAGTCCGAGGAAAATAAGAACAACCCAGAAAATTTAGAAACCGAAACAACGGAAGAGAAAAATTCAGAGATTTTTTTTTTCCTTTCGGTTCATTGAGCAAATCAGTCTAATACAATCCAATATAAAAGAGAGAGAGAGAGAGAGAGAGAGAGAGAGAGAGAGAGAGAGAGAGAGAGGAATCTAACAAATGGCTGTGAAAAAGGGAAAGAGAGAGAAAGTGGTGAGGTTAGAGAGAGAGAGAGAGTGTTTGTGTATGTAAAATCAAAAATGGCTCTTTTGTATAGCTATGAAGTTAATGTTTCAGCTTCCTCCTCTCCTTACTTAGCTTTTTATATTATTAAGTTTTTATTAGAACTTTTAATTGTATACTTACTTTGAGATTTTTCATTTACTTAGTTACTTAAATGGATATTTTCATTTGATTTACACTTACAGTGTGTAAATTGGTTACCTTAGAACGTTTGGTCCATATATATCAAACATGGTTAAATATTAAATTATAAATTGAATGACACATAACAATGAACTAATTTCAGCGCTTCTTTCTAATTGTGTGTTAAAGGCAGCAAACGCCATGAACAGAATATATATATTCAAGCTTTTAAAAATATATATAATTATAAGTGATCTCATCCCATACTTTATTAAAAATATTTAATGGTTAAAGTTTTAAATAATAAATGAAAAATGACATATAACATTAACTAATTTTAGTTATTGGTTTGAATGTATTTCTTTGCGTCTAAAACGCACCAAACGCCATGAATGGAATATATACAGATTTGAAGCATTTCTTTACCAAAAAAAAAGATAATAATAATTATAGGTTTAATCTCAATAATGTATAGAAACCTCTAATGGTTAGAAAGTGACGATGAGGGGCTGGAGGAATATCATTGCTTGTGCCTCATGGTTCCTTCTTGTTGACTATAGACTTTTCTCCTTGTTTGTTTTTTCCTTTTATATTCCAACGAACATAATTAATATTTAATAATGACAACAATAATTACAGTCATAAGAAAATATTAGCTAAAAAAAATTAATGATAAGATAATGGACTATAGTAGAATCTTGATTGAAAAAAAATACAAATTACTGAAATTTAAATTTCACTAATTAAAATTCCTTTATACAGGTAAATATGTTTATTACAGTTAAATATTTACAACGTTATACTGAAAGCTAAATTATTAATTCTCTGTTAACTACAAATTAAACTAAGATTTCTTCTATTGCTCAATCTCATTTCAGTGATATACAATAAGTAAGTAGATTTAATCACAAATAACTTTTCCTTTATAAAATGTAACGATTCAAGTGTTGAACCAAGAAAGAAACAGTTTTTTAAAGAAGGCCAAGAAGGAAAGATGAAATAAACCATATATTTTGTTTCACTTTTACATATAAAATTGTAGATGTTGATGTAAATAATTGATTGTCCTTTTGATAAAGATTAGACTAGGTTATAAGATTAGGTTAAGTATTGTTAAGTATGTGATGGCATGACGTTTGGTAAATGAATATTTACATTTATTAATGGATTCTGAAATATCACAAACAAAATAAAATAAAATAAAATGAAAGGTTTTGTGAAGTCACCGGCCGTAATGACGACGATCATGGACACAACTCTCTTCTGCACCGTTTGATTTGGTTAAAGTATTTGTAATGATGGGTCCCACTTCTTTCCTTTCGTGAATGTGATTAGTGAACTAATTTATGTACATTACTCCGTGTCTACGCGTATTATACTATTCCCACTAAAGTTAACTATAGAGATAATTTTTTAAATTAAATATGCAATCATCCATGATCAAGATCCACATAATTTTGAGGTTTGGTGAAATTATAACATGCTAGGATAAAGATGTATCGAAAATTAGGTTTTTCATTTCGAGGAAAAAGCAAATTGTGGAAAACGTAACTCCAAAAATAATGTGGAGTCTCAATCAAATAATAGTAGTTTCCCAAGAGAGGTGTATAGGGAAACAATATAATTATTTAAGTACAACGTCAAATAATTCTGCAATCGCAATACAAAATTAAAAATTATATATCGTGTTGAAGTTACAGCGTAAAAACGTAAACGAGACGGTAAAAAACTCGTAAACCTAATTGGACTGCTTGCTAATCAATTTACGCAAATTTTGATGGAATAATGTAGTGACCATTAGAACTCGGACGGTGGAGATGAGGCGATGGAACTAATGGATGAGATAAGGTTAAAAATACAAAAGGTAATGCACGAGTAGTGCTTAAATAAAAACAAAGAATACCAAATGATGATCTGCTTACAATTCACATTCATGCTAATAAAAACACAACCACTACAGCACAAAATGACAAACAATTACATAAAAAAATTATTTAGGTCCAAGCTCTTTAATTCTTTTTATCCGAATAATGTTTTCCTTGGAAAAAAAAAAGGAATTTCTCTATATTGTTTTGGTAACCACAGTGATTTTGGGTATCACGAATAATGTTTATAGTCCTGTTCCTGTAAATGAAAATTCCCCGTTTGAACCATACTTACTCCCTTACACAAATCAAGGAATCATGTTCTGGGATTTTCGCTTTCTTACTTTTTGTTCCTAGTAGTCTACTGGGAATTAATTTAAGCCAAGCAAAAAATAAACAATATTTTCACCTAGGACATGACTACGAAAAGCTTAAGAATTGGAAAATAACAAAACCAAGTCCAAAAACGACTTTTGGCCATGTACAGCATGAGACTAATATCTGTGAAGAAGATAAATAAAGAATTTTCTATTTAATAGTGGAAGTTTTTGGCCGAATTCAACATTTGAATAAAACAGAACATTCTTGCAATTTAAACTTTAAAGCATTACTGTGAGTCTATGACCAGTGGCGGAGCCACATGCATTAGCATGGTCATTCGCCCCCAATTTTCAAAACTTAGTGTAATTTAGTAGTGTTCTATTAATGCCCTTATTTATTAAATTATTTATATTTTTATATGCTTCCAGTCAAAGAAATTTCTGGCTCCGCCACTGTCTATGACCAATGGAAAGTAACAAAGCGGCAAACTCATAAATTCTGAGCCACATTAGCATGGACATGTAAACCACCCACTTATCACTGAGAATGATAATCATGAAATTATTTCCATGGGCTTGTATGATCTTCATATCTTTAGGGGTATGTATGTTATCAGTGGAGGAATTCATGTTTTGTTATCGAGTGCGAAATGTTCCAAAGTCTCGCCATCCCCTATTTTGGTTTTTCAGGAAATTGCTTAGGTAAGGAACGTGTGGTTTTTAAAAGAAACTATCCTTATGAGGAAAGGGATGTGTGTCGTTTTCGTTCTCACTTAGGAAACAAAGTTACGTCTTGCATCAACCGAGAAACATTAGGAGGATCTCAGATCAACCATAATGACCGTTTTAGAGTTAATATTAAGCCAGTTTTTAGATACAACTCTAATTTGCTGACAAAAATCTAAACTGCCCCGTAAAGGATCTTGATTCAAGGGTTTACTCTTTCTCTGTAATTATTCTTAGCTTCAACGCGAATAGAACAGTAGAACCAAAACTTTAAACATCCTCAGGATATTGAAAAGAACAACGAAAGCGCCATTTACAATCTGAAGCCAATTCTTATGCGATAAGAGGAACAAGCAATTCACGTAACATTTGTTGTTGACAACAGTGTGTCCTAACAAGTAAAAAAAAACCATAGCTTTCATGTGTTTATAAGATTCACTCATCCAGCTTTCTTGTCACTCTGAAGTCTTAGTTTCTCCTTTTCTTCTTCTTCTCTTCTTTATCTGCCGAGTTCTTCAACTGTACAGCAAAAACACTCATCAGTGGAGAGGTTTATTAACGGAGAAAACACCATTACTTAAGTTTCAGCGACAAATGAACTTACCATTATGATGAGAATACGAACAAACACAGCTACAAAATCAGTGAAAAGGGTCAACGCGTGTTTCACGTAGTCCATGTCACCAAGATGCGCCTTCTCTATAATCTCTTGTGTGTCCACCACCATGTATCCCACAAAGATCAAGAGTCCGAAGTAGAGCTGCACTCAAAAGATATTTCACAACAGCGATGAGAAGTCTGAGAAAGAAAGATGAACCACAAAAAAAACCACATCTTTACACACGAGAGACATTCTGTTTAGTACCTCAAATTTAAAGATAGATGCAGAGCCACCGAAGATCGAAGAGGCAAACTGAAGCCACATTAGCATGGACAAGCCAGATGAAAGCAGTCCTCCGAGGTAGAGATACTCTCTGCGTCTTGCAAGCATCGCTGCTGCTGAGAAACAGACAAATGCTATTGCAGTTCCGACAAACGCAGTGATCAAGATGCTGAAGTAACAAACAAAAATAGAAAGATAATAACTTGTCAGCTCTTAGAGAAGTCTTAAGCACAAAACTTTAACATGAACATTTTGTCAATAACAACAACAACGCACCTTGGGTCAACATCAACTGCTACTTTAATCAATGGGCCAACTGATGCGCCTTCAAGAACGGCAGAGAGAAACAGTAGTGAAAGCCTCTTTTGCTGCAACAAAAGGAACGACAATGTCTAAGGAAAACAAGACTATACAACAAGGAGCACAAAAACTTAAGAAAAGAGGTAAGTTAAACCCGCGTACTTGTTCATAAGGAGGACATGAAAGCAGCCAAACCATGCTTCCAATGCATCCAATTGTTGTGAGAATACCACCGATGTTCCAGAGCACGTGGAGATAAGCTCCAAAGGCAGACGCAACGAGTGCACAGCACAAGGTTAGGTAAACCTATAAATACCACCAGAAGCATAAGAAACCAAAGAAGATTTGCTATACTTAAACATGGATCATGATATACGAACAAGACGATCTTTGTTAGTTAAAGCATTACAAGCAGAGCAAAGTAATAACGACAATTATAGTAAGTTTGATATGGACCAACTAATTCCCTCTCATCAGAGCACTTTGATCATCCACAGTAACTAAAACGACGCAAATTGGAAAACCTAGAAACTTATGAGAAGTTGCAAGCGCAACGTTTCGTTCAATAATACGTAGTCGGGAACCAATTCCATGAAAATTGAGATGAAATAGAGACAACCAGAGCGATCAAAACCACGAAAACGAAATAAAAACTCCATCAATCGAATCGCAATCGTCTCTAATCAAGAAACAACGATCTATGACGAGGAGGAGGACTTACTCGCTTAAGATGATTCTGGACGGCCGGAGAAATCTGACGGAGGTTCTTGAGAGAGTCATAACTCCAGCTTCTGCTACCAGGTTGAGAATCGAAGAAGGAAGAGAACGCATCCATGATTTGTTTTCTTCTGTTGTTTGAGAGAGAGAATATTGAAAAAAAAAAAGAGTACAATCACGAGATAATGAAAATATTGCTGAAAAAGAGAAGACTTTCGTTATTTATAGGGCCACAAGATTCGCGATAATTTGACAATAACGCCCTTGCTGAGCATTTATTAAATTACCCTTCCCTACACGTGTAGGGGCATCAACAGGGGAAAAGGGCAGTTCCGGAAAGTTCTTGAAACATTGAGGTCGTCTCGCTGCGTTGAAACTTTGCCGCGAAGCAAATCTGATACATCTGCTTCGTCAGTGAACCAATTAGAGCCATCCACGTGGAATTTCTGTTATTCTTTGGATCGCATAAGTTTGCGAAATTTGCAAATACTTTTTTCTCGAATCGCAATGCCACGTCAAGACTTTTCAAGCTTACAAATTATTCTATTTCAATGTTATGATATTTATTATTTGGATAACACTTTTTGGAGAAGACAACTTCCTCATCAATCCAAAACGCACGATAGCTAATATAAAAAAAAAAAAAAACGACGAAGAAAAAAAAAAAAAAAAAAAACGACGAAGACTTGCTCAAATCAAGTCAAATCGAGAAAATTCGTAACAAAAATCATTGTTTTGAATATTTTGATTTATAATAATAAAAAAAAAGAATATTTTGATTTATGTATGATTTCTGCTTTTCTTTGGGCTGAAGGCTAAAATGAAATGGGCTTCTATTTATTTCTAAAGCCCACTAATAGAATTAAAACGTTACGTAGTTTCCTAAAATGAAGGAAGAAAACGACATACGTTCCATTCTATAAACGATAAAATCTCTTTCGCTTCCCTCGAAGCTCATTTCAAACCACACATTCATACCATCTCTGGAAAAACTGAGCAGAGGAGAGAGAGAGCGAGCAACAAATGTCCATATCAATGGCGTTATTCTCCCCGCCGATCTCATCTTCACTTCAGAACCCTAATCTCATCCCCAAGATCTCTGTTTCTCTCCTCTCCACCAAGCGTTTCTCTCTCGTCTCCGTCACTCGAGCCTCCTCCTCCGACAATGGTTCGACCACACCCGCGTCGGCTTCAGTCTCTGCAACCACCGTGGAGATTCCGAAGCCTGCGTCGGTGGCTGTAGAGGAGGTTCCGGTAAAATCTCCGGCGGAAAGCTCTTCCGCCTCTAAAAACGGCGCCGTAGAAGGTGAAGAGATTGATCTGACCACTACGACGGAAATCAAATTCCAGGATGCGAAGTGGGTTAATGGAACTTGGGATCTGAAACAGTTCGAGAAGGAGGGGAAAACTGACTGGGATTCTGTAATCGTTGCTGGTTAGATTCTTTAAACTCGAATTTTGTTTCATTTCTTCAATGTTGTTATCGTTTATGGAAATGTGTTGTTTCAATTGACAATGTTCAAGAAACAAGTAGAAATCAATCAAAAGTTCTTTTGTTAGATCTTGTGAGAATTTGAAAATTTGCTGAATTTGGAATGATTGTAGATATGATAACCAATTAGTGTTTTTGGATATACAGAAATCTTTGTATTTTGGAATGACTTTAGACATGGTAGAAACAATTGTTGAATTTTGAATAAGCAAAGACATGATAATGATATAGGTTGAGAAACCATAATCAACTTACGAATGTCATAAACCTATGAAGAAATCTTTGGATACATATGCCCTGTCACTAGGAAGCTTCTGCTTCGGTTTCTTTATAGTGTATAAGAAGGTGAGTGATTATTTGTGTAATGTGCTGATTCTGTATTTACAGAGGCAAAGAGGAGAAAATGGCTTGAAGATAACCCAGAAACAACTACTAACGAAGAGCCTGTACTCTTTGATACCTCGATTATTCCATGGTGGGCATGGATGAAGAGATACCATCTACCCGAAGCTGAACTCCTCAATGGTGATTTTCCAAAACACTAACATGCTAAAGATCCAAATCATGTGTACTTTGCAGCTAAACATGATCTGAAGTTTTTCTTGGTGGGTTTATCTGGCAGGTCGTGCTGCGATGATAGGGTTCTTCATGGCTTACTTTGTTGATAGCCTTACCGGAGTAGGACTAGTCGACCAAATGGGAAATTTCTTCTGCAAAACACTCTTGTTTGTGGCTGTAGCCGGAGTTCTTTTCATCCGCAAGAACGAAGATTTAGACAAACTCAAGGGTCTGTTCGAAGAGACGACGTTATATGACAAGCAATGGCAAGCGGCATGGAAAGAGCCTGATTCATCAACGGTTTCTTCAAAGAAATGAATAAACTTTCTCGCTTTTGTTTCCTTTTGTTATGTGATGTTTGTGATCTTGTATTACTGATCTTGAGATTGTAATATTTATGGCTTTAAAAATCTCTCTATCAAAGTAGTTCCAAAGAAATTTTAAAATGTAGGACGGTCCGTGACTTGTAAACCAGATCTCGTCCATTGACTCTTGGATAACAAAAAAAATCACCAATTATTTAGCTACTAGCATGGGTTCTTGCCCTGTGGATAGAGGGCGCCATACGTAGAGAATACTAGAGATAAGTAAATAATTAATTTTTAAATAGTGATACGGTTTTAATTAGAAGCGAAAATAAGGTTTATAATTTGGTTTCTTTTTGTTTTTTTTCTAGGTTGTGACTCTACCAATTTTATAAAAAATGAAACTATAAGAAAAAATAGTGACAGTAATTCGGTTTGGTGTAGAGTTTCTTTTAGCAATTTGAATGGATTCTGGTTTTTGTCTCAAACTTTCATCATAAGACTATAGTCTCTACTTCGAACAAAAAAAGAAAGACTATAGTCTCTACTTTTCCAATTTACCTCAATTACTAAAGTGGCCAATTTTGCTAAAATGTGATGAAATGTTCAGTTCGACGAGTAACTCAACTAAAGCGGACCAAATGTGAGATATCAGAGTCTTAACATGAATTCTTAAGCTTTTATCTATATATATTTTTTTAAAGAAGATCGTTTTGTGCCTTTCACTTCAATGATAAATTTTTACTTAAAAAATGTGCGATGATGGCAAATAAAATATTTCCAGTTATTAAGTGATGTCTGTACAGTTCAAAGTACCATTATGCTATCTAACTACTTAAGTGGCTCAATAAAGATGCTTTGGTTTGTTTAAGGTCAACGAGTTTACTTGAGCTCTAAGAAACCTTGGATGGAAAGCAAATGATTAGAAAGTTTACAAAGGACAACCTTACACAACTTGGTGAAGGCTGATTCAGCCATGAAGGAAGTGGAAAATTCGAGAAAAGAAGGCTACGAAGGACGGTGCACGATCCCGGCGCTGCCCAAAACAGAGAAAAAATATTTGAGACCATTTCTGTTTATATTTAGAAAAATGGTTTTGCATTGTAGCATACAGTTTATAATGGGTTCTACTGTTAACTGAATTTGCAAAATAATTTCTGGTAATATAAAACTTTATTACAAAAAAAAAATCTGTTTACACTTTCATGTAACTGGTGGATAACTCTCGATCGTTCGATTGGAGCATTTTAATGGACGAACGAGAAGCGTCTAACTATGTTCAATCCGGTTAATTTTTTTTGTCAATGTTGAAAACCAGACCGGATATGGATTATAGACTTTCAACAACATCCTAGAGAAATCTATAATTTTTGCTGTTAAGTTTGTTTAACATTGTTAAAAGTCTATAATTTTGTAGCTAACAAACAAAATCTCCACAAAAGGATAAGAAAGGTTTCTAGATGTACTACTGCATCCAATATACACTAATTTTATCAGAGACAAGGATTCCAGTATCAAATTTAATAACATGCATAATCTGATCATGTCTTATGGATATAGATAATGCTAATCCATTTTCTTATAATAGACCGATATTATATAATTAATTTATATTATTGGATTTTTGGATGGTGTATGCGTACGTGGTTAGTGACCGAAATATATTCTAATTCTTCGTTTCTCCCAAAAGGTATATGACCCATGAATCTTGAATATACTGTACATACCGCAAGTCCTCTTCCTTCATAGTAATGAATATATCTATTACGAGATATTGATACTATGGGATATGTATTGACATCAGTATTGATTATGAAAACGAAGTAACCAAATTGAAAATAATATTATTAGCTATACAAAAAATGTGGTAATATTCTATTGAATACGAAGAATCTTGAATCTGCAACTATAAATAAATAGTATTTCTTCACAGCC
>NW_006256828.1:2018237-2231798 GCF_000478725.1 Eutrema salsugineum | reverse complement strand
CTAGAAAGCAGTGTTCAAACTCTTGCTCTTGTTTCGTGTTAATGAACTTAAGAATTTTTTAAAAATGAATTAAATGTTTTTGAAACAATTCCAAATCAAAGTAAAATGTCTTAAAGACATAACAGCAGTTATGGTTTTTTTTCCACACTGTAACAATGAAATAAAATTAGGTTTGGTTGAAACAAAAAGAGAGAGAGAGAGAGAGAGAGAGAGAGAGAGAGAGAGAGAGAGAGAGAGAGAGAGAGAAAATACAAAGTTGGTGTTTCGCACGCGTTCGAACTTTCACACGAGCGACACTCATCTTATAAACTCTCATAATTTCTCTCAATCGGCCTCTGAACAAACAAAAAGCCCAGCAAGTCTGTAATATGAGCAGCTAATCTCAGCCGTCCGATCATTCATCTACCATCGTCATAGATCTTCGTCGTCTCTCTCATTTTCCAAAATCCCTTCTCTCTCTCACCGAGCCGGCGAGCCGTTCTCTCGGTGGTAAGTGCTGATTTTAAATTCTATAGGGATTTTTTTTTTCTTTTTCGATCTTACCGTTTAATTTCTGGGTTCGGAGATTCTCGGGCCGCGCCTACATTACTTGTTTGATTTTCGATTAATTTCAAAATTTGTCAATCTGGTCAAATTTCTGTAACTTACTTCACGAAATCCGAGTTAAATTCTGTATTTCAATTCCCGTATCGTTAGTACTTTCTCTAGGGTTTATGCTAATTTAATCATCGTGTTCGTCTTTTAATCATAATTTTTTGGGTTCTGTGTTTCCTTTGAATATGTGTAGATTCCAAAGATGGTCATGATGATGGACAGTGATATCAGCAATCAAGCTTTACAATATCCGAAATCGTTGAATTAGCGATTTTTATCAATCGAATAAGCTTCTTCTTCTTCTTCTTCTTCTTCTTCTTCTTCTTCTCGGGTTTCTTCGTTTTTCTTCTCATCTGTAAATGGGCTGTTTTCATTCCACGGCTTCGAGAGAATTTCCGGGACACGAAAACCCTGTGAAGCTTGCCTCAGAGACAGCTTGTAAGTTAACTTGCTCAATACGTTTCATCTTCTTTTCTTGTTTTTGAAAATCGATTACGTCTCCATCTTCTTCTTAGCTTTAGATCTACAAGAGCTTGAACTTAGTGGCTGCTCCTTGACCTTTCTTCTTCTTAACTCATTTTGCTGTCCTAGGCATTCACTGATCTCAAAAATGGTGTTTTATTCATAGTCTATTTTCGTTAAAAGATTAATATCTTCCATTTCGAGGATGCTTGTCGTTAACTTAAGTCATCACATAATTTTTTCTTGGATCATATCTACTTTCGAAATGAATCTTGATCAGAGAATTTTCAACAAGTGTCTCTTCACCAATCTTTGTTGCCATATATAATTTTCTTATTGAATGACTTGATATTTATTATTAATCTCGCAGCGTTTGGCTTGTTATTTCTTTGTTTTTTCTAGTTAGTGTCAGTGAAGTTGAAGCATTGTTCGAGTTATTCAAGAGCATAAGCAGCTCGGTTGTTGATGATGGCTTGATAAACAAGGTACTGATAATCAAAAGCCTTTGATTCGTAATTCGTTTGTACCTCATGGCAGGATCTTGAGAGCTTGATGGACAGGGACATAATATTCAATGCACTATTATCCAGTTTCCATAATCTTTGTCAACTTTGTTGACTTTCGCCAATTTATTATTAGGTCATAATTGAATCTCCATGCTGATCTGTTGGCTCCGTATTGCTTACCAAGTCTATTTATTGACAGTTGACTTGAATTGTACTTCTTTTTTTATTGGTTGGTTTTGAAAATTGAAGCTTTCATGGCCCACTTTTGGATATTGTTACTTATTCAACGACCAACTTGTAATGCAGGAAGAGTTTCAACTTGCTTTGTTCAAGAACAGGAAGAAGGAAAATTTGTTTGCCAATAGGGTGAATCTCAAGATTCTCAGACCTTTATGACTTTGTAGTTGATCTTAAAGATGGGTTCTATAGAAGTACTTAATGGTAATTCCCTCTTTTGCAGATATTTGATTTGTTTGATGTCAAACGAAAGGGCGTAATTGATTTTGGAGATTTTGTGAGATCACTCAATGTTTTCCACCCTAATGCTTCTCTAGAGGAGAAAACAGACTGTAAGTTGACCATAAGCGAGTTTATATCTATCGTCGTTTCTCTAAAGCCTTCCCCTGTTTTTTATTCACATTAGTCTGTATATATATCTCAGTCACGTTTAGGCTTTATGACATGGACTGCACGGGCTTCATTGAGCGTCAAGAGGTATACATTTCTGAGATATTTCGACTTGAAAACCAATTTATGTTTTAACGTGTTAAATTTCGAACATGTTTTTCAATACTGATGATGGATGAATGTTCTTGATTTTGCATAATTTACTGAATAAACTCTTCAGAAAAATCATAATCGTGTGTGTAATTTTGGCAGGTGAAGCAAATGTTGATTGCCCTTCTCTGCGAATCTGAAATGAAACTAGC
Organism: Eutrema salsugineum; assembly: GCF_000478725.1. Classification (NCBI taxonomy): domain Eukaryota; kingdom Viridiplantae; phylum Streptophyta; class Magnoliopsida; order Brassicales; family Brassicaceae; genus Eutrema; species Eutrema salsugineum. The sequence goes on along the minus strand of NW_006256828.1, from coordinate 2,229,307 downwards.
TGATGATACCATAGAAGTGATACTCGATCAGGTTCCTTGTTTATCACAACTTTTCTACTTCTACGGAAACAAAGATTGTTTTATAAAACTCGGGTCCTTTTCTTTTCGTGAACAGACATTTGAGGACGCAGATGTGGATCGGGATGGAAAGATTGGTAAGACAGAATGGAGCGATTTCGTAATCAAAAACCCATCTTTGCTTAAAATCATGACTCTTCCATATCTGAGGTATGTTTTCCCCTTACTATGAAACTTAGTTACTTGATTATTTTTGGTGCCATTTTACAAGTTTCAGGACTTTTTCAACTGCAGGGACATAACGACGACGTTTCCGAGTTTTGTCTTTAACTCGGAAGTGGATGAGATTGCCACGTGAAAAAACAAGTTGGTTTATAGAGACCAGGTTGTGAGTTGGACCAAGAACAAGACCGATTGTAACAGTGTTATGTAATGTAGTGTACTTACCCTTGGAATTTTCCAGTTTCTGGGGCTCAGTTTCAATGAAATGGATTCCTCTTGGTTATTTTTCTTTAACAGTTTTTAATATTAAGTTGTAGTTCTGCGGAAAAATAAAAACTAATACAAAATCTCACTTCTGATTAAAGATATGATTTACTATATGATTTATGTTCGTGACTTCGTGTAATAAGATTTTGAGTGAAAAAAAAACACAATGGACGAAAGAACCAAAAAAAGAAATGTTTATAAATCAACTTAACGAAAACCTCTTTTTGAGGACTGAAGTCAGTATTTGGGTCACCTCTATTCCTGAGGCATTTTTGGTCACGACTCACGACTTGTGATGTTGTAAGGTTTCTAACGCAGAAGTAATCTACCAGTTGAGATAAATAAAAATAAAAAAAAGTAATATACCAGTTGAAATTTGAAAACAAAAAAAAAGAGGTCGGTATATGGCTTTATATGCATAATAATTGTATCTGTTCCTCGTGCCTCGTGGGGTGACTTGTTGTAGTTCTATCCTTATCTTGGATCATCTTCTTTGATTTAAGGGGATTTAATGCAGTGAGTTGACCACGCACACGCAAAAAAAAAAATCAACAAATTAGTTTAGTAATTGGAAATTTAAAAGACCAAAACCAAAAATGAATTTAAAATCAAAATCAAATTTTCATGGAATCATCAAATATTGTATAATAAATCGGATGAATACAAACCGAACCAAACCATAAACCGGATTATCCCTCCACCTGCTGACAAGAAATGCTGGATAGGTACGAGCGAGAAAGCCCAGTACCAAACTAACACCGCCAAAGCCTTCTCACGAGACCAGCACGTGAGCGAAGAAGATTTACAATTACAGGTTACAGATTTCTGATCGAGAGGAGAAGCAACGGGAGAGAAGAAGAAGATGGAGGGAAGAGCAATGAAAGAAGCGGCGGCTGGAGAAATTGCGGCGAGGCTTTCCTCTCTCGACGATCTCTACTTCCCGCGCGCCGTCCAATCAACCGCTGCATCTTCCGACCAACGCAAATCCATCCTCCTAGACCTCCTCCGTCGTGATCCCGCCGTTTTCCTTGGTAATTTTCCAGTCAATTTCTCGATATTAATACGAATTTCTTCACATTATCTGCGGAATTTTACGAATTTGCCTTCTTAGTCATCTTAGTTTTATGCGATTTTAGACTAAAAAACCCTATCACGGTTTTGATTTCAGGACTCAATTGAAAACCTAGTTGTTTGCATTGATTCAGAGCGATATGGATCTCAGTTGAGTTTGATGCTCTAAATTTCTCGTGAAACTACCGATTCGTATACCTATTTCTTCATGGCGGTGTGGAAATTTATGAATAGATTAGTATTGGCTTCTAATTTATCTTAAGATTCTTAACTATCTAATTATTGAGTGTGTAATGCATTTGTTAGGCTAAAGCCTATCGCTATTTTTGATCTCGGAACTGAGACTTTTTTGTTTTGCTTTGATTTCAGAGCGTTATGGATCGCAGTTAAGTGTAGATGAATTGCTTGAGTTTGATGCTTTGAAACATGACTACGAGGTTGATTGGCACTTGAAAAGCCTGCGGAAGAAGATAAGTCCAACATCAGAAGAGCTGAAATCGAGGTCTGTAGCTGTGAGGAATAGGAGACTGGCGTACTTGAACGAGCTTGTATCAAAAGGACAGTATTTCTCTGAGGATGCTATGAGAGATAGAGAGCCGTATCTACACCACGAGTATGTCGGGAAATTTCAGGATTTGACGGGTAGGAACATGGCTAGGCCTGGAGAACGTTGGTCAGAGACATTGATGAGACAGGCAGAGGAGGCTAAGTTGGTTTCTCGGATTAGAGAGGAGCAGCAAAGGTTAGGTGTTGCGGAGAGTGATTGGGTTGGCAATGAGAAGATGGAGGAATCAGAACATGATGACGAAGAAGAAGAAGAGGAAGAAGTGGAATCAGAACATGACGAAGATGCGAAAATGCAAGCTAGCTCAAGTATTGTAGAGGTAACTTGTTTTTTTTTTTTTTGTTGTTGTTTATGTTGGTTCGAAGATCATAAATCTCTCGTTCTAGATTTGTTTACTTAATTGTATTGAGAAACCCTCTTTTACAATCTAGTTTCTGGTTTTTATTTCAGGCTACTAGATTCACAGATAGCAACGGATCATCAAATAATAGAGAACAGAACGATAGGGCAACATTTTTACCGCCAGAGGAGATGCAAGATCTGATGGATCAGTTCATATCAATCATGCACCAGAAGTTCTTGTCGGGAGAAGATCATCAGCATTTGGATTACACAAAGATAGACAATGACGAGACTCTTGATGATCATTGGCTTCGAGAGGTTGGCCTTGACGCTGAAGAAAAGTACTTTGGTGAAGACTAATGGACACACTCAGATACCTTTCCTGGTCTTTGTAAGATATGATCTCTCCTCGCACTCTCTCTCTCTCTTTTTATCTGCAACAATGTTGATGGATACGGAAATTGCTCATATAGGAGATAGCTATACCAAAAGATAAGCTTATGATAAAGAGAGTGATTTCATATTTCGTAGGAAATGTCATTACAAGCCCAAACACCACCACGATCTCATGTTAGGATTTTGGAGTTGCCTTTGGTTGAGAGATGATCTTGAAATCTCCATGTGCTAGTAGGATTGGTTAGTTTAATCAAATGATTATAGTGTTAGTGGTTTTTGTTCATTTGGTCGAAAAGTCTGGATTCAGTTTCTATTTAGTTGTGTATATATATAATCATTGTGAATTTACATGATTTCGGAGGGTATGAGATTTCCCATGGAATTGTATACCATAAAAGTTAATAGTAGGTTGAGTGAAAGAGTAGCATAGTAAAATGATGGGATGCTAATTTGGCAATATAATAACAAAATAGTAAAAATTGGTTTTAGTAGAACAGCATTAATTCGGATATAAAACAAAAGAATTTGTACTGTTCAAAATCTTAGTTTTTTCTTACAACGCAAGAACGTGAAAAAGAAATGGTTGAGTAGAAAGAATATTAACATGATTAAACACATTTAAAGACATGTCTATACGATGTTTCTCTGATGCAATCAATATTCAATATCAGAATTTTGTTCCATATACATACACGTAATGTGCGTTTTACGAGCAGCCGTCTGTGTAGTGAACTGCCACGTCTCGAACCGGAAGTTTGGTGGTTGGACTGCGAACCCATCTCTCCACTTTCTCTCAGTGGCTGCCGATTCACCGCTCCACTTCCTCCCTCGTCTCCGGGAACCTATAACTTTATTCCGCTATTTCCCATTTTGCCCCTCCTTTTGTTTTTTAAAAATATTTTTGTATTCCACAACAATCCAACGGTGAAAAGAAAAAAAAAAAATTAAAAAACAATCTTCTCTGTACTAAAACAGAAATACGAGAGAACAAGATTCGGCAAGAGAAAAAGCTTCCATTTCAAAACCCTAGAGCTCAATTTTTAAGCCAGGTACGGCCGTCATTTCTCGATCTCACCGGCATGAATCGCCGCCGGTGAAGGTGTTCAATAGCTGTATCGGAAAACTGAAATAGTTAGAGAGAGAGAGAGAGATTTGTTAGCGAATTTAGAATCATGTATAGAGAGAGAGGTACGGTTGGTTCGAGACCGGAGGTTGTGGATCGTAAACGGATCAACGAAGCTCTGGAACGGCCCTCTCCGTCGACGTCTCGTCAAGTTAACGGCAAGGGAAAAGGAACCGTAACGGCGGCGGCGCACTCCGTCTTAATGGGGAAGCAGTCACATGACCTTAGAGATTCGCGTTCTAAGAATAACGTTTCAAACGGTGAGTTTCATTTTTGCTGCTCTCGTTTTGTGTGTGCTATTGAAATCGCATTTGGCATTTGGATTTTTTCCTATTTTGTTGGATTTGAGACTTAACCTAGAATTAGCTATGTGTCTTCCTGATTTGGGAATCAATGATATGTCTAATTGGTGAATTGATGAAATTTTAATTTCCTATCATGTTCCCTCGTTTATGGCAGAGAGATATTGGATATTAATCATACATTTGCAAAACGCTTTTATATTAACCAAAACGCTTATGTATCGTTCATTGTAGAGGTATTGGGTGTTTTGCTTCTGTTTCATGAGCTGAATTAAGCAACCCATTTATTAGTCTATGGAACTCTTATTAAAGAAATTGTAACTGATGAAATGTTTTGTGTGCTTCTCCTCTTATTGGCAATAGATGAATCAGACACAGACAGTGAAGAAGAGTCAGATGTCAGTGGTTCTGATGGAGAGGACACTTCATGGATATCTTGGTTCTGCAATTTACGGGGAAACGAGTTCTTCTGTGAAGTTGATGATGATTACATCCAAGATGACTTCAACTTGTGTGGACTCAGCAGTCTAGTTCCGTACTACGAGTACGCTCTTGATTTGATTCTCGATGTCGAGTCTTCTCATGGTAAGTTATAATGTTTTCTTTTCATCCAACTTAGCTTGCGGTCTAGCTAGGCACAGAGTCTGCATTCAGGGATAGCAGTGAAACCGATATGGTTCGCTTTACGTGATTGTGTCTCTGGAATTTTTGATTTGGATTGGATCGGTAACAGGAGAGATGTTTACAGAGGAACAGAATGAATTGATCGAGTCAGCAGCTGAGATGCTTTATGGACTTATTCACGCTCGTTACATTTTGACAAGCAAAGGATTGGCTGCAATGGTACCAAAAAAATTCTTTGTACTCATTTGTATATTTTAAACATCACATAAAAGATTCACTTGATGATTCTCTATCCTTGATGATTTATTTGCAGTTAGACAAATACAAAAACTATGATTTTGGAAGATGCCCGAGAGTTTATTGCTGTGGCCAACCTTGTCTTCCGGTTGGTCAATCGGATTTACCACGATCAAGCACGGTGAAGATATATTGCCCTAAATGCGAGGACATTTACTACCCACGATCAAAATATCAAGGCAGTATCCTTTTTGTTTCCCACACTTTCATTTCGTGCTGAAAACTTGAATATGTCTGATGTTTGATTTCTATGCCTAAAGCAATCATCTTTTTGAGTTTCTATAGATCTTGCAGCTGTTGATCTTTTTTGGGTTTTCCTTAAAGCAATTGAACAGACATAGATGGAGCTTACTTTGGGACAACACTTCCACATCTGTTCTTGATGACTTATGGGCATCTGAAGCCACCAAAGGCAACAACAAACTATGTTCCAAGAGTGTTTGGGTTCAAATTATACAAGCCGTGAAGGAAGTTTAAGAAAGAACCCCAAGAACCAAGATCATGGCTTTGGATTTGGAAAATAGAAAGAAAGGCATTGTAATCAAGAAAAGGTGAAGGAGTCATGTCTCTATTTGTCATCATCAGGTACATATATTAGAAGCAAGCAAAAAGCATGGTTAGAAGAAGAAAAACGAAAATCCTTTTGATGAGTTTGTTAAACTTGAACCTGTATCTGCCTACGATTTGTAATCTTTTTTTTGTTGTTGTTTTGTTTCTTCTCACTGTCAGATGATATCAGACAGTTTAACCATATATCAAAAAAAAAATGTTCTCTTTTAGCATTTTAAAGAAAATTGGCTTGGTAAGCCTTGTCACACGGGTGGAGTTCAACATGTAAAATATGTAATATATTTATTTTTTGGATTAGAAATTAGGATTTCGGGCTTACAAGAGTTTAGAGTTGAGTTAGATCAGTTTGATTAGTCCCACAATAGATTATGTGATCCATCAGGAAGATGACAGTAATAGGAGAAGATGATACAGGGACACAGACATTCAATGTCCCCCCTCACTATCTGCAACATGTTGATAAAAAAAATTAAACAAAACTTATGGTTAGGCCATCGTTAGAATGACGTAATTATTGGTGACATATATTCTATGGATTGGACGGCCACTAGAAATCATGATTTCAGTATGTTTCTCTCTTAAGAACTAACGAGGAAAGTCGCTCTGCTTCTCTCGTAAGTTATTAACGTCATGGTGGGAAAGAGACATGTTTGAATTTTTTGCAATATATAAGAGGAACCCCTCTTCAACTGCTACACAGCTACAGCGTCTTAAAAACTATTAAAGAAATGTTCAACAGAAGAAGAGTTTACTCAAAAGCATCGTAGAGCGTAAGAAGATGTCCACCGTGGCCGTGCGCGGCATAGGTAACTCAGGTAAAAGTATTTGATTGAATCTTGATGAAATATTTGGGTCAATAAAAACAATCAGTATTTGATCACACAGTGTAATTTGATTGCAAGAGCGTAGGAACGTGTCTTCCCGTTCTCGGCAGCAGGAAATAATGTTCCTGGAGATATCGAGGCTGGAGAGAGACGCTGCAGTGAGGGCCGTGAACGAGTTGGGTCAGCCCAGGTCCAAGATCACACACCTCGTCTTCTGCAGCCCATCACGCCGCGTCACCACCACACCTGACTACCATCTCACAAGGCTCCTCGACGTTGGCCCATCGGTTCAACATCTCTCGTACCAGCGAGGCTTCTCGAGAGACGCAGCCTCGTCACCATAGAGAGATCGCTGCTGCAGTACCTGATGTTAAGGTCCTTGAGAAGGAGCTCAAAGCTGCCCGCAAGAAGTCTGAAACTGACCGGATTCAACTTAGGCTGAAAATTGCAGAGACGGCTAGCTATATTGCGTTCTGAGCTCGGGCTGCCTCAGGAGGGGCAGACTCACCCTGTGCGTACTGAAAACTCAAGGGGATCTCGTCGCACTCGCAACTGAGGTATGAGGTGACTGTTTACCTCCTTTGCTCATTTGAACAAGACTTTTGATATATATTGTTCTTGGTTTTGGTTTGTTTGTGGTTTCCGAACCAACGGTGGCTCTGTTTTTGGTTTATGTGTGTGTTGTTGTTTGATCATATAAAGTTCTTAATTGTGCCATTGCTAATGTTAACTCTGGATCATATATTATTGTGGCGAAAGTTTTGGTTCCAATAAAGCCTATTTGGTTTCATTTTATATTAACTTTTTGATAGGTTGGATGTACCGTTAGCCTTTGTGAGAAGGCTTAGACTCGAAGATTGAAGAAGTTATTTACTTGTGAGTTGTGAAATGAACACTCTAACTGAGAAAAGAGTGTCCGAATTTTAATAATGTGTCTCAGCATCCCGTTCTATCCTTATGATATTGATGTTTGGTTGTACTATCTTTCTTTTTTTTTTTTTTCTTTTCTTGTTTTTATGAACTTTTTGTATTAAAGAGATGATTCTCTAGGGGATATTCAAGGTTTTGCCGTTTGGTTCTGTTTCTTTGTGTTATTGTTTAACAGTTCTTGTTTGTCTACACAAAATGTTAATACGGATTATTAAAAATGACAAACTTGTAAACTCAATATTATTTCTGTGTGTTTACATCGTTCATAGGGTTGGCTATTTATACAAGAGGGAGAGACTAGAGCCCTAACACAATCAGAAAATAATCTCTAGAGAATATACAAATGTATCTTCTAATATAGGAATATTCCTCTAATACTTCCCCTCAAATTGGAGCATACAAGTTTGCTATGCCCAACTTGATCAAAAATGCATCAAATTCCTTTTTACCCAATGCCTTAGTAAGAATGTCGGCAAGTTGCTCTTTCGTTGAAACGTGCACAGATTTGATAATGCCACGAATAATGTCATCACGAACAAAATGACAATCCAGTTCAACATGTTTAGTTCGTTCATGAAACACGGGATTGGCACTGATATGCAGAGCAGGTTTACTATCACATAAAAGTGACATAGGCTCCGTGTGTTTCATACCCATTTCACCAAGCAATGCTTTAATCCATCGAAGCTCTGCGTTAGCCTCAGTCATCGCCCGATACTCTGCTTCCGTAGAGGACCGAGAGACAGTATCCTGTTTTTGACATTTCCATGTGACCGGCGAAGAACCAAATTGAATAATGTATATCCCGTAATAGATCGCCTTGTTAAAGGACAAGATGCCCAATCCGAGTTACACCAACCACCGACATGGAAGTTATCCTCCGCACGAAGAAGAATACCTTGTCCGAGTGTCCCTTTGAGATAGCGCACAACCTTTAAAACTGCGAGCGATCTCTAGGAGACTGCATAAATTGAGAAAGCACATGAATAATATAAGCAAGATCCGGACGTGTTGCAGATAGGTAGATAAGACGCCCCACCAATCTTCGATAACGTTCCGGATCAGCGAGTAGAGGACCGTCAACAAGACCCAATTGATGATTCTGATCAATAGGAGAACCGGCCGGTTTACACCCAAGGAGACCCATCTCGGAAACAATATCAGTCGCATACTTCCGTTGGCAAAGATAGATGCCGGATGAGTTTCAAGCTACTTCCAAGCCAAGGAAATACTTAACCGCTCCTAGATCCTTCATGCGGAAACACAGAGACAAGTAATCTTTAAACGTTTGGATCGCCGTAGGAGAATTACCCGAAATGATCAGATCATCGACGTATACCAAGATGCGGAGAGAAACATCATTCTTGGAGTAGACGAAGAGAGAGTAATCAGCACGAGACTGGGTAAAACCATATGCAAGAAGCGCATCAGCTAGTTTAGCAAACCAACAGCGAGGAGCCTGCTTTAAACCATACAAAGACTTTTGAAGTCGACAAACGCGAGTTTCACCATCAGGACGAAAACCCGGAGGAAGCTTCATGTAGACAACATCATGAAGATCACTATGAAGAAAAGCGTTGTGGACGTCCATCTGATGAACCTCGTGATTATTTTTAGCAGCAAAATCAAGAAATATGCGAACCGTCTTCATCATTGCCACTGGTGCAAAAGTCTCCTCATAATCAAAACCTTCCTCTTGATGATTACCAAGAACGACAAGACGGGCTTTATATCGTTTAATCGATCCATCGGATCTGTATTTCGTCGTAAAAACCCATTTGCACCCAAGTGCTTTCTTGTCCGGAGGCAAATCCTCAAGTCTCCATGTTTGCAATTCCTCAAGAGAATTCTACTCCAAATGCACCGCTTGTTCCCAATGTTTCTGTTTCATGGCCTCTTGAAATGAGCGAGGCTCAATATTAGTAGTTAAAGCCAATATAAACTTGCGATGATTAGGGGAAAACCGATCAATAGAAACATAGTTAGACAGAGGATAGAAGGAACCTGAGGATGGCTGAGGAGCGGGTTCATCTGGAGCGAGAGAGAGTGGAGGAGTCGAAGCTGACAAGGACTCAACAACAAAATCACGTAGCTTGACGTTCGGAATCCGAACACGATGTCCTCGGCCAAGAGGTTCCTCTATAATATCAGATGAGTTTTCCACAACTTGATCCGAAGCATTAGTATCAACATCTAAAACCGTTTCTGTTTGAGGAGCAGAGTCAGATTCACTAGAAACAGGATCACTATTTCGATCATGCACCATTGGAGCCACGTCTATGGGATCATCAGCAGCGGTGTTCGTAAGAGGAGAAGGTAATGTGGTATGTTCCAACAATGGTGGAGATTCAGAAGCAGAAAAAGGAAATGTCTGCTCATGAAAAACCACATCCCGAGAAGTGATAACAGTATGACGTTCCAAATCATATAGTTTCCAGCCTTTCTTTCCATAAGGATAGCCCAAGAATACACAGCGTCAACTTCGTGGAGCAAATTTATCACCTTTATAATCACAATTGTGAGCATAAGCAAGGCAACCAAGAACACGTATGTGTTTATAACCCGGTTCATGACCATAGAGCTTCTCGAAAGGGGTTTTATTCTGAAGCAACACCGAAGGAGTTCGGTTGATTAGATATCCTACTGTGAGTACACACTCCCCCCAATATTCAATCGAAAGATTTGCTTGAAAACGAAGAGCCCTGGCAACATTCAAGATATGTCGGTGCTTACGTTCAACACGACCGTTCTGTTGCGGTGTATGGACGCAAGATGTTTCATGTATGATGCCTTGTTCGCGAAAAAACTCTGTGAGACACATAAACTCAGTCCCGTTATCACTTTGTATAGTCTTAACCTTCTTGTCAAATTGTCTTTCGATCATGGCAAGAAAATTGCGGATCTGTTGGGAAACCATTGCCTTATCAGCGGGGAGATAGAGCCAGACAACACTCGAATAGTCATCGACAATGGTTAAAAAATATCTTGAACCACAGAACGTATTACGATAGGGTCCCCATAAGTCAACATGTATCAAATCAAAAACTGCTAATGCATTATTCAAACTATCCGGAAAAGACTGTCGAGTTTGTTTAGCTCTAACACAGACATCACAATGTTTAAGAGAAAAATCAGTACTACTAGACGAACTACTAGCTCTAGGGACTATTCCAGTAATCTGGGACGACGGATGACCAAGACGCTGATGCCACAACATTGTATCCTCGCGAACACTTGTCTGAAACACAGCCAATGTCTCAATGCCACGGAAACGGTAAAGTCCCTCTCTCTCTCGTTCACCCGCTCCAATCAGCATCCTGGTATTGCGATCCTGCAAAATCATCAGCTTATCAGTAGCCTGACCGACTAGATAGTTATCGGTGACAAGTTGGCCATACGAGATAAGATTCGTATGAAATCCGTCAATGTAGAAAACATCTTTCAAAGAAACACCCGAGGTAAAATGGACTGTCCCCTGTTTCGATGCACATGCATTCGATCCAGCAGGTAGTATGACCGGGAGAGGAGATATATCTCGGAGATCCGTCAACAAATCAAGACAACCTGTCATGTGATGTGTGGCTCCAGTATCTAATATCCATATTGTATCATTATTCTTACCACCAGAATTCGAAACAGGCTTGCCCGCATTGATCATCCGCTTGACCACACTCCATTAGTCTTTAGTAAGCCCAGCTAAACCTTGTCGATCACTGTCGGTAATCATCACTTGAGACCCAGCAATGGCAGAGTTAGCCGCAGAAATCTGAGTCACATTTGCACAAGGAGCTCCACCATTTCCACGACCTGTCGCAGAGCCCCTACCACCACCTCTGTTTCGCTGTTTATCGGTCCACCAATCAGGGTACCCGATCACTTTGAAGCACATCGTCAATTCATGACCCAGCTTGCCACAAGCGGCGCAGACGCGAGTTGGATCGGGAGTGTTTAACCCACCTCGAGAACCACCAGACGGCGTAACGTCACGAGTCCTTACCGGAGGAGATTGACGAGACTCGGGAGTAGCTTGGGAAGTGAATCCCATCACCGCGACTTCTGCAGTCGCATTGGAACGAACCGTTTCGTTCTGCAAAATGGTCTGATAGACACTGTCAAGATCGGGAAGAGGAGAGATAGCACAGATTTGAGAGCGAATAACCCCGTGGATGGAATCATCAAGCCCTGAGAGAAAATCGTGCCGTGCACCCAAAGAGTTTTTCTCTCCTTGTCGTGAGCTGCGTTTAGATCGCATTCACACTTGCCACACGTACAATGTTTGGAGTTCATACATTTTTCAATGGCGTCCCATATTTTGGTGAGGCGACCGAAATAATCATCCACAGAAGCTCCGTTTTGTTTACACGTAGCAAGAGAGTTCCGAAGCTGCTGTAAACGAGCACCACTCTTCACCGAAAAACGCTTTTTAATGATATCCCACAGATCTTTCGCGACCTCACGAGTGGAGATGGAGGAGCGAAGCCTGGGTTCGATCGTCAACTTGATCCAACCGATGAGCAGATGATTGTTTGCTGTCCAATCCTCGAGAGTTGCATCACCATCCTTTGGTTTCGGAATACTCCCATCCAAAAAACCAAACTTCTTTCTGGAGCTCGACGCCATTCGCAGATTACGAGCCCACTCATCGTAATTCAAACCGTTGAGAAGCGGCTGTGAAATTACAGCACCAGGGTTATCCCCGGAGGTGAGATCGAAAGGAGAAATTGTCTTGTAGGTGGCTTCTTTTGGAATGACGGCCATTATGATGTCAAGAAGAAGATAACGCCGAGAGGCTTAATGCTCTGTTTTTATTCTGAAAAACAGAGGTTGCAGAGAACGCAGTCTGTGAAGAGACTCAGCAGAGAAAACGTACAGCCGGTCGAGAGACGCGGCGGAGAAGCTGCAGCCGGTCGAGAGACGCGGCGGAGAAACCAAAAAATGACTTGCAGCACCGTCGAGGGACAGGCGCAGCAGAGAGAAGAAAAAAAAACTTTGAACTAGGTCTGTCAGATCGATTTCTCTGATACCATGACAAACTTGTAAACTCAGTATTATTTTTGTGTGTTTACATCGTTCATAGGGTTGGCTATTTATACAAGAGGGAGAGACTAAAGCCCTAACACAATCAGAAAATAATCTTTAGAGAATATACAAGTGTATCTTCTAATATAGGAATATTCCTCTAATAAAAAAAAAAGAGAGAAATAATATACTATGGCAAAAATCTTGTTTTTAATAACGTTTAGCCCGTTGAGCTTATCTAACCAGAAAAATCCCATACGTTTAATTTTCTCATTTTCTGTTAATTCTGTTTGATAGGTTAGAGGTACCGTTAGTCTTTTGTGAGAAGGAAGGCTCGAACCTCAGGTGACTTCTCAGCATGGACTACTATCCTTATGTTACTATCCTTATCTTTACATGTTTCGATCGAATTTGCAATAAAATGTAAAAGATATCTACCTCTGCTATTCGTCATTTCCCATGATATTTTATGCTTTGAAGACAAGCTTCTCTCTCTCTATAAATATCTTTCTCTCTCTATGTTCAACTTTGATTTTCCCTCCACAATTTAGATACGATTGCGATTGTTAACAAACTAGGTAGAATTTGTTCGGAAATGAACTTGGCAATTGGCAATCTTCAGCACCACTAAATTCGATCCTTACGTTGTGGAGAGGGAGAGGAAAGTGATGATGTGTTTACCTGCGAGGTTTTTCAACTTGTTTCCATGATTATGAGGAATCTCGGTTCCAATGCGGCAATGTGTAAAACATCTTTCTTTGTGTTTGTATTATAGAAGTTTTTTTTTTTTTTGTAAACTAGGATGGGGTTCGGGCAAACGGAGCGGCATCGCTAGTATAAAATTATATAAGTGGGACTTTGATGGATATTTCTAATAAGTTTCATCTGAAATAATTAAATACACAAGAGATGTGTAGACAACGGAGAGAAAAGGGGTGGTGGGTTAGAGACAGAGTATTTGTAATCATTAAAATTCTGCTGTTGTGGTTAACCATCTGAATTATTGACTTCCTTTCTAAGTAACCAATTAATAATTATATCGTATAGACGAATATGAGTCAATCCAATAAATACAAGTTTTGACCAATATCAAACGCTATTAATAATTTTCTTTTAGAGCTTTTGACGAGACTTGTCGACTTATTATAGTAAAACACTTTCACCATTACCAAACAATAGGATTTAGACATCCCTTACTTAGATTTTCATTTCAAATAAAAGGTTAGGTCGCGATATTTGTGTCGATGCGCACGACCTAGTCCAACCCGCTCTAATTTTCTCATATGAAGCAATGCATTTATAGCATTGTCCGATGTGTGTATCGAAGAAAAGCAAGAAACGTTTTCTTTTTCCCTTTTAGAAAGAAGAAAAAAAAACAAAGAATCGTTGAAGAAATTGTTTATCTATTTATGCTTTATCGTTAAATTTTCTTGTAGATTTCAACTAAAATTCAAAGAGATAAAATACTAATACATCCAAATGTTACAATCTAAATTATATACGTGTTTTGAATAGTTTTCTTTGACTAATTGTAGTTTACTAAAACGCGTGTTATAACCCGGATGTGATTGTTTGAATAGATAACAACAAATAATATTAAATTGTATATTTGATGTTAACAATAGTTAAAAAAAAAATCTTTACCAAAATCAAATTATGTATGTATTAAACTTTAAAGAGAAAACGGTCATTTAAATATCGAACTTACACGTTTTTGCCAAAATAAATACAGACTTTTTAATAAGCTAAAAAAGATACAAACTTATATTAACCTAGCCAACTAAGATATCATATTAGTCAATATAATTAACCGTGTATATGTGTTAATTGTCGTTAACGATCTGTTAAGTCCAAGACGACATCGTGTCTCTAAAACAAAACATCCCCAAAATCATCTTTTGTATTCCCTAATTTCTTCCACTCTTCTTCTCTTCTCTTCTCCAATTTCACGACGTCTTAACTCTAAATCGATAATCCTCAGTTAATATGGCAGGAAGGAAGAAGCTAACCCCTCGTCGACGCATAGCACGAAAGTCTCAGTCATCACGCAGAAAAGTTGAAGATGAAATAGATGAAGATGAACGTGAAGCAATACCTGGAGATGACTGTATGGTTGTCGCTGATGACGATGGTGATGAGATTATCACCGAGGAAGCACAGAATGACGACGCCGCTGAAGCACATAATGACGACACCGATGAAGCACAGAATGACGACACTATGGTTTCGGAAGAAGAAAACACAGAAGTATTAGTCACTCACTTTGGTAATATTGCTGCAGAAGATATAGAGAGTGATGACAGTGCAGATGACGTTTGGAACGACGATACCATACCAGATCCTTTGTCAGATGATGAGGAAGAAGGAGAAGCAGAAAGGGAGTCTCGAGAGGATACATCATCACCTGAAGAAATTCTAGCACTAGGTAAGACATTTGGTTCTGCTTCGGAGTTCAAGCACGCTCTTCTTAGGTATTCTCTAAAAACCAGATATGATATCAAGTTGAAATTTTCCACACAAAAAAAGCTTGGTGCGATTTGCTCTGACACAGAATATGATTGTAAATGGAGAGTTTACTGCTCTTATGAGAAGAGTAAACACAAGCTGCAGATAAAGGTTTATGAGAATCAGCACATATGCGTGAGGTCTGGTTATACGAAGATGTTGAAGAGTTCGTCAATTGCTGAGTTGTATGAAGAAAGGTTGAGATTGAATCCGAAACTTACGGCAGTGGAAATAGCTGATAATATTAAGACAAATTATAATCTGATTGTTACTGAAGAACAATGTCGGAAAGCGAAGACCAAAATTACTAGGAAAAAACGAGCTAGTCATGAAGCACATTTTGCTTGAATCTGGGATTATCAAGCAGAGATTCTCAAGACCAATAAAGGCACCATTATGGAGATTCAGACTATTCCAGGTCCAAGACCAGGAAGCAAGCAAAGGTTTGATCGTATTTATGTCTGCTTTGAAGCACAGCGAGTGGCTTGGAAGACACATTGCAGACCTATCATAGGACTAGATGGTGCATTCCTTAAATGGGATATTAAAGGACAGTTGATAGCTGCAGTTGGCAGAGATGGAGATAACAGAATTGTTCCAATAGCATGGGCAGTAGTCGAGATAGAAAACGACACTAATTGGGAATGGTTTGTTAACCACCTTAAACAAGATTTAGGTCTTCTTGATGGCAGAGACATAACAATCATATCAGATAAACATAGGGTAAATTGAATAATTTTTGTTTAGTATTTTTTTGGTTAGAGATAATGTTGTTTGTTGGTTACACTAATAGTTTGTGGTTTCTTTTGTAGAGTTTGGTGAGAGCTGTTCACATTGAACTTCCAGAAGCAGAACATCGTATGTGTGCTAGACACATTCTAGGAAATTGGAAGAGAGAGACGCATGATATAGAGTTAGAGCGTCTCTTTTGGAAAATCCCACGCAGCTACACCAATGGAGATTACCTTGATAATCTGAAAGCTTTGGAGAATTACAACAAAGTTGCATATGATTCTCTACTAAGGACCAATCCTCCAACATGGTCTCGAGCATTCTTTAAGGTTGGTTCATGCTGCAATGATAATTTGAATAATCTGAATGAATCTTTCAATAGAACCATTCGTGAAGCAAGGAGAAAACCACTACTTGACTTGTTAGAAGATATTAGGAGACAATGTATGGTTCCAACTGCACGGAGGTTTATTATGGCTAATAGGTTGAGGACCAGATTCACTAAGAGTGCACATGCTGAGATTGAATTGTCTATAGACAAGTCTCGAGACTGCAAAAGATACATGTCTACGAATGATGTGCATGAGGTAGACTATCATGGATGTGGATACCGTGTTGATATGAACAAGAAAACATGTGGATGTGGGAAGTGGGAGTTGGTCGGCATTCCATGTATTCATGCTGCTTTTGTGATCATAACAAAAAAGCAGAAGGTTGATGATTATGTTTCAGAATATTTTACCACATTAAAGTGGCGTCAGACTTATGCGAAGAATATTGAACCAGTGGAAGGTATGAAGTTGTGGCCGAGATTAAATAGGTTGCCTGTTTTACCACCTCCAAACAGATTAGGCAACTGTGGTAGGCCACCTAATTATGCTCGGCGTAAAAGTGTTGGAGAAGCTACCTCATCCTCTAATAAGAAGACTAAGTTAACCCGTGAGAAGAGAATCATGACATGCTCGAAATGTAGGGAAGAAGGGCACAATAGGTTATCATGTTCAAGACCAATTTTTCTTGAGCCGCCGGAAGCTAAACGACCAAGGGGAAGACCAACACTACAAGAAAGATCGGGTTTTACGTCGGCAGGTATCGACGTAAAAGAGCATTTACGTCGAATTAACGACGAATAAAAAATCGTCGTAAAACGATCGTCGTAAAACCGAAATCGTCGTAAAACCGTCGTAAAATTACCAACTCCGGAAAATCGTCGTAAAATTACCAACTCCGGAAAATCGTCGTAAAATCGTCGGAAACTATTCGTCGTAAATGCGACGTAAAATTTCCAACGGAAGTACAACGAAAGAACTCCATCATAAGAACGACGTAAAATCGATGTAAAATTACATCGATTTTACAACGATTAGGAGACGAACAATTTCAATTAAGGGAAACTAAATTTTTAATTGTCGATGTTAAATCGTCGTAAAGTTTCGACGTAAATCCGACGTAAACTTATTCGACGTAAATTCGTCGTTAAATATTCGACGTTAGATCGACGTAAATTTACGACGAATTTACGTCGATTTATAAATTAATTATTTAATTCAATTTTAATTTAATTAATGAATTTTTAAAATAATCAAAAAATTAAAAATAGAAAAAATTTGAATTTAAATTGAATAAATTCAAAAATAATTTATAAATAAATAAAAAATTAATATAAATTGCTTTTTACAAAAAAAAAACCTAATCTATACAATGATATCGTAATCGTCGAGGTTGAGATCGACGTCACGAGGAGGCTCTCCGTCTTGGCCGCCCGTCGCTGCTGGGTCGACGTTTCCCGTCTGCACTACCGGAGCCGAAGACTGACCGCCTATCGCTGCTGGGCCGACGTTTCCCGTCTGCACTACCGGAGCCGAAGACTGACCGCCCTGCGTCTGCTGGTCCGATGGTCCAGTACCGGAAGTACCACCGGTCTCAAAAACCCTTCGTGCTCGCTGTTGCCTCGCTCGGATTGCGGTGGCCAACTTCGGAACCGCTTCCGCAATCATGTCGAAGAGATCATGTATCTCGGTGAGCTCCTGCTCCTGGCGAAGCTGCGGATCCTCCTGCGTGCGGAATCCGGAAGCCGTGGCGGCGGGACAGTCTCTAATAGAGCCCATCCCTAAGGTTCGGCCCTTCTTCTTCGGAGCAACCTACAAATGGAAAATAAAAACGTTAATTATTTATTAAGTAATAAATATAATAAATTTTAAAAAAATTGAAATAGATCATACCTCTTCGAAAATCTGGTATTGCTCAGCGACGGTCAACGGTACTTGGATAGTACCGTCAGGTGTGGCCTGGGTCTCCCGCTCGGCGATCCGCTGCATAGCGGCATTGTAGATCTCCTCGGACCGAGCGTCGACAAAGCTCCCGTCCTTCTTCCGGTGAGTGGTCTCGAAGAGCTTCGTCATTGGAGGTAGTTCTCCTCCGTTCTCCTCGGCCTACCAATTAATAAACATTATTAGTCAAAAATATTTATTAAATTATAGCAATAAATAAAATTAAAATAATAATGAAATAATTTATATTTAATTACTTACCATCATGAGACGTCTTCCCGCAAAAGATATTTGGCCAGAAGTGTGCGGGGTCACTAACTTCTCACCAGTCACCGGATCGACCCGGTTTCGGACGGCCAAACACTTAGCGGCGTTGGTTTGGGCATGCGGGTCCAGCCAATACGCCTTCAACCCGTTCCAACAGGTAGTGGACATGGAGCTCGGCTTTGCGTCGTCGCCGTCGGTCTCCCATTTCCGCTTCCAATCGGAAACGGTGTTGACTAGGCGTTTCTTCGCCTTTTCCTGGAAAGCTTCGCGGACCGTCTCGTTGATCCCGATGTCCCAGTTCCACCGTTGCTGCAAAAGAAAACAAAAAATTAGATAAACAATATAAAAGTAAGAATAATTAAATTTAAAACAATTTAAAATGATATAAATAAGTTTTAAAAAATATTACCGCGAAGCACTTGTACCAGGTGTCGAACGTCTCTTGCGACACCTTGCTCCAATTGTAGTGCGGCTCCACGAAATGACTCTTAATTGTGTCCGAAACGCTCCGACCGACACAATTATCCAAAGAAAACCTATGAAACCAAAAAAAAAATTATTACATTAATATTTAAGTAAATTAAAGCGTTAATTTAAAAAATATAAAAAACAAAAAAGTTTACTTACCAATAAGAGCCTGGTTCCGCTTTTCCGGAAACCAGACGTCGTAAAGCCCCCCGTCCCGGTAGGGCTAGTAAATCCTCAACCGTAAACTGGGCATACGGATGAGGAAGGGCGGGTACCGGTTCGGCAGCCCGCTCTTCTCATAAGTAATTAAAAAAAATTAGTTAACTTTTTTTTCCGTCAAAAGGAGGAGGAATGCGGAAGGAGGAAGCAGAGAGAGAGGAAGGAGAGATGAGCGATGAAATGAGGAAGGGGTCCTATATATAGAATTTACGACGAATCCGTCGTAACTTCGTCGCAAAGGTCCCACCGTAGAACAAAGCGAATAAGACAAACACACGTGGCTGTATTTGGGCTTTGCGACGAGTTTACGACGATCCGTGTTATTCGTCGTAAAATCGTCGTAACATTACGACGATTTTACGACGAATCGTATAAATCCTTAAAATTAAAACGGCTGTGTATCCACAAATCGTCGTAAATTCGTCGTAATATTACGACGAATTTACGACAAATTATACCAAAACTGATGAAATTCAAAAATTGAAACATCAATAAGGACATACAAGCATGTCTATTCATGATACATGTGGTGTGTATAACTTTCTAGCATGTTTACATAACTTAATGAAGAATTTAGTAAGATGTAAGATAAATCCATACATCTTGTGTAAATGTATATAACACCTTAAGAATACTTGATAAACACATATATGTCAAATTTTGAATTTTTTTTTTTTTTGTTTAGAAAGTTGTTTTACCTTATGAGATGGTAAGCCATTTCATTCTCTTCATCAAAATCCCCCCTGAACCCCATAAAAGATTGATTATAAGATTTAGGGATTACATTTCGTCGTAATCTCGATGGTATATTACGACGAATTTACGACGATCACTCCCATTCGTCGTAAATTCGTCGTAATAAAAACCACATTTCTACAAGTTCCTGAACCTTATACTACAGACCCTTATATAATACATCAGTTTACTTTGGAAAATGACCCCAAAAACCATTCTGTAAGTTGGGAAAACTAAACCCTATAGGGTTTAGGGTTTGCATGTTACAACGAATTTACAACGATTTCTATATAATCGTCGTAAATTCGTCGTAATAGTCAACATATGTACAAGTCAACACTTAAACAAATTTTCATCAACATTTAATTAGTCTTCATTAATTGGCTTTAATTTTTCAAAAATTTAAATTTGACAAATGTTACATTGAAACGTTCAAAGCATGCAATTAAATGTCGACCAACATATTTAATTAGTCTTCATCAACATTTTCCTCGGTGTCCTCATCATCATTGTCATCATCATCACTGCTTGTTTGAAATTCGTCTGCACCTTCTTCAGTTTCGTCCCCATGTAGATCTTCAACTTGTCGATTACGTGGATCAATTAAAAGAACATTTTCTTCAACATCCGGTTCTGTAATGTCGACACAATCATCTTGTTGCATTGGCGGGAGATCTACACCATCAATTATACCCCTTGGAGCAACTTTGACAACCGCCAGCCATGAAATTCCCGTATTCCGAACTCGAGGATATGGAACAAAGGTGACTTGTTCTGCTTGAGATGCAAGTATAAAAGGCTCGAACTTATTGTATCGCCGAGATGCGTTTACATCTACCACTCCAAATTTGTTAATTCGCACTCCACGACCTACCGTAGGATCAAACCAATCACATTTGAATAGAACAGTTTTCATTCTGACTAATCCGGGGTATTCCACTTCAATTATCTCTTTGATGATCCCATAAAAGTCTACTTCACCTCGTACACAAACTCCATAGTTTGTAGTTGCCCGTTGAGTGCCATGACTATAAGTATGAAAAACATAGCCACGTGTGAAATACATAGCTGCAGTAGTTATCTTTGAAATAGGACCTAGGAGCAACTCATGAAACCATACTGCATATGTCATGTCATAATGCTCGACTTGACCTTTTAACCACAATGCATAATGTTGGTCTTTTCGCTTGTTAATTTCATCTTCTGAAACACCGTCAATGCATTCTTGGACTCTACTGACGAAAGTGCTGAAATTTTAAAACATTGTTAAGGACATTTCGTCTGTTCAATCAAATTTAGATCATACATGGTTATAATTATGTACCTCTCGTAAGGTGCCAATTCCTCGCAATTCAGAAGTATATATGTATGTGCGCTGTGGTAGTCTTGTTCGTTTGACCAACAAGTTTCTTTTAGTTTCCCACTTAGACGTCCAATTGGTGAGAATATATCAGGCACACCTTCTACTGCGTAACTTTGTCCTACACCCCCATCGTCGTAACGTCTTGGAGCCCGTTTGCGTGTACGAACCTTTGGAGCAAAGTAATAAGACGTGAAATGAGAAGTCTCTTCTGTCAGACTTCCCGCCACGATAGATCCTTCAACTTTTGCTAAGTTTTTGGCCTTACCCTTCAAATGCTTCATAAATCGTTCAAACGGATACATCCACCTAAACTGAACAGGTCCTCCCAACTCTGCTTCATGAGGGAGGTGTATAGGTAAATGTTCCATAACATCGAAGAAAGCAGGTGGGAATATTTTCTCTAAATTGCACAACAATATTGGAATATTTGTAGACAGTTGTGCAACTACATCTTCTGATAATGTCCTTGTACTTAGATCACGGAAGAAAGCTCCAATGCCTCCTAGTGCCTCATGGACATGTCCCGGTAGGAGTTCAGCAAACGGAAAAGGAAGTAACCGTTGCATAAACACATGACAATCATGACTTTTCATCCCTGAAAACTTTTGTCTTTTATCCACAGATTTAGCCAGATTAGATACATATCCATCAGGAAATTTCACGGCTGATGATACCCAATTAAACAATGCTGTTTTTTGTTCAGCACCCAACCGAAATACAGGAACAGGTGCTTTCCCATTACTCACCATATGCAACTCAATTCTGTTACATATATCGGGTAAGTCCATCCATGATTTAACGCTGTCTTTGGTTCTTCCTTGGACGTTCAAAACAGTATGCATGATGTTATCGAAAAAAATTCTTCTCAATGTGCATAACATCAAGATTATGTCTAAGCAAATGATCTTTCCAGTAAGGCAGATCCCAAAATATACTTTTCTTGTGCCAATTGTGATGAACCCCATATCCGTCAGGCATATTCGCAGGAGTGTGCCAATTTCCTCCAAGGGGGACCGTTTCAAGTCCACCCCAATGATCTATTTGCGCTTCAAGCTCTACTCCAGTTAGGTACACTGGTGGAGGGAGACGAACCAATTTGTTCTTTATAAACAAACGCCTATTTCTTCTATATTGATGGTTTGGTGGTAAAAACCGACGGTGGCAATCAAACCAACAGGTTTTCCAACCATGTTTAAGCTGAAATGCGTCAGTCCTATGAAGACAATAAGGACATGATAACCTCCCATGCGTTGTCCAACCTGATAGCATTCCGTATGCCGGGAGATCGCTTATTGTCCACATAAGCACCGCTCGGATCGTAGAATTTTTACCACTCGAACAGTCATATGTTCGTACTCCAACATGCCACAACTGGTTTAACTCATGTATGAGTGGTTGCAAAAACACATCAAGGGCCCGCTTTGGGTGATTTGGACCAGGGACTAATATACTTAGAAACAAAAACTCTCTTTGCATGCACATATCTGGAGGAAGGTTATATGGCGTAAGAATCACAGGTCATAATGAATATTGCCTACCAGACATACCAAATGGACTAAACCCGTCAGTGCAAAGACCAAGATAAACATTTCGCTTAGACCTAGCAAAGTCTGGATGTACGGTGTTAAAATGTTTCCAAGATTTCCCGTCAGACGGGTGAGTCATTTTGCCATCTGTTTGTGAATGTTCCGCATGCCATCTCATCGACGCAGCTGTCCGTTCGGATTGATATAGTCTTTTTAACCTATCAGTGATAGGAAGATACCACATTCGTTGGTAAGGAATCTTCTTACGCCCAGCAATTTGCGGTCTATATCTTGGCTTTTGGCAGAAACGACATTCTTCAAGCTTCTCATCATCTCTCCAAAAAAGCATACAATTATCAACACAAACATCAATCATCTCAGAAGGCAATCCAAGACTAAAAACCAGCTTCTGAATTTCATAATACGTTTCAGCAGCCAAATTATCATCTGGCAAATACTCTTTAATAAGATCTGCCCAATCGTTCATGCAAACTTCAGATAGATTGTGATCAGTTTTTATTGTCATCATCCGATCTGCCAATGATAATTTTGATAAACCTTCCCTACATCCCTCGTACAGAGGCTGTTTTGCTGCGTTTAACATATCATAAAAGCGTTTCGCATCTGCATTGGGCTCCTCAACAGTATCAGCATGTGTTTCATGAAATGCATCAGTAATCATTTCATGCATCCTATCATGATCTTCACCCTGAACTTGACTACTTTGATAATCATTGGACGCTTCAAAATCCACATGTTCTTGATGATTACTACTACTCCGTGCAGCCATCTGACCACTACTTTGACCATATCCCTCTCCATGCTGATACCAAATAAAGTATTGGGGCATGAACCCTCTATTCAATAAATGCTGCCAGACAGTGTCAATAAGAATATGTTTCCTATTTTTGTATTTCACACAAGGACAATACATTTTGCCGCTTTCAATTACAGTTTCCAGAAGGCCGGCTTGGTACATGAATATTTCCAATCCGTTTTTGAAGTCTTCAGTCAACGACCCATCACCATTTTTGGGCGTATACATCCACTATCGTAGATCGTATATAGACATTTCAAAAACAAATATTTGACTTTTTGTTTCTGAAATTTGATAGAAATTTCAACTACTAAAAATTTTACTTAAACATTCAAAGACTCAAAAAATTTGTGTCTTTATATGTTTTTTTGGATTGATGGAATAATAAGAGAAGAAAGGGTATATATAGAATTTTTTGTTTGGTTACCAACATATTACCATTGCATATTTACATCAAATTTACGTCGAAATAAAATTTACATCACATTTACATCGATTTTACGTCAATTACAAGATAGAGGACAATTCGTCGTATTATCGATGTAAATATTACGACAAGATTACGACGAAATAAAATTCGTTCTTTATTCGTCGTAATATCGTCGTAACATTACGACGATTTTACGAAGGTTATTTTTTACGTCGAATTTACGACAAATTTTTTGATCATCGTAAATACGACGTAATGTCGTCGTAAATTTACGACGACTACAAATCGTCGTAAATAATTCGACGGAAAAGCCCCTCTTTCTTGTAGTGCAAGGAAAGAACAGGTTATTCATCTTTCATGTTTTGAAAATCTTGTTTCATTAAATTATTCTTACGTTTTTCATCTTTTGTTTCACTTTCATTTTTTTTTTACTTTTGGTGGACATAGGAAGGACAATCACAAGGAGGATCACAAGCTTAATGGCAAGTCTGGATCACAAGCTTAGTCGCAAGTCTGGGTCACAATGCTTTTGGCTTTTGTTGGTTTTGTTTTGTTTTTTTTGTTGAAGACTTTCTAACTTTTGATGGCTTATGTTTGTAATAAATCATA
Source organism: Eutrema salsugineum (assembly GCF_000478725.1). Classification (NCBI taxonomy): domain Eukaryota; kingdom Viridiplantae; phylum Streptophyta; class Magnoliopsida; order Brassicales; family Brassicaceae; genus Eutrema; species Eutrema salsugineum. The sequence goes on along the minus strand of NW_006256828.1, from coordinate 2,204,796 downwards.
AGATGTGGACGAGTTTATATTAATTTGTATACGAAAAATACTTAAAACATAAATTAATAGTTTCTAAAGGTTCTAACAATCAACATTAGAAAAAATACGGTGTTTCTCAAATAATATCTGACCGAATGAAACAAAAGATGTCGTCAGCAAATGGATTAGCAAGAATTTTAGTTTCGGAGAGATCATTGATCAATGTTGGTCCGAAGGTTTTCTTAAAATGAGTTGATACGTGGGTTTGAGTTGTAATGTTGTATCATTAAGACTTGGAAGTCTAAAGGAAATTAACAAGAAACATCGGAGAACATAGAACTAAGGACATGTAAACTCTTTTCAACTAGAATTCATAAACTAAAGTGATGATGTTTTTTATTGCCTAAGACTCATACTCAGCATTACTGTGAATGATCAGTTTTGGGTGGCCTACTGCAAACCAAAACATACGAAATTCGTAAGTATATTTAAAAGTATTTAGTGGCTGTAACCTGTAAGCTGAGTTTACTTACATTAAGTCATTAACTATCACTTCCCTCTTTTTTTAGTTTTTATGTTTTTTATTTTCATCTTATTACAACATCAGTCCCTACAATTATTACAGAGTCTAGAATTGTATGACAAAATCTTAACCATTGATCATTTCTGTCTTTGTTTCACACATATACTATTCTACGTCTGTTTCCGTACGTACGCGATTTCTTCTTTACTTCTTCCTTATCTTTTTATAAGGAAGAGCTTAACACTTTTTGTCCCTTTCCCATTTACAAATTTTCTCTGCTTTTCTGGACTAAGAATAGGAGAGAGAGATTATTGTATCTTTCGCTTTTAATTTTGCTGTCTCTCTCCTTAATTTTCCAGGAAAACCTCGTCCTCCTGGTAGTTTAAATAGATCTGTGTTCATACTCATTCTATCACAGAAAGACCCATTATTTTGTCGTCTCTTGTTCAGATTTCATTGTTCATGTAATCTTATCTTCTCAATTTTAGGTTTTCCATTAAACTTGTAGAGGAACCCAAAAAGCCTTTTTTTAGTATAGTTTTTGGGTTTAACTGATCAAAGTAATTATTTTTTGTTTATTTGGCCTTTGAGTTTTCCCATCAAAATTCCACTTGTTTTCCTTACAAAAAAAGGTTCAATCTTTTTGACATTTTTTTCTCTCTCTATCTCTGTTAAGACATGAATTGTCTGTTCTTGTTCAAATCAAAGAAAACCAAACCCAGGAATCATCAAAAAGACAGCAACAACAACAACAAAAAGACCAAAAGAAAAGGAAAGGGATTACAAAACTCAGCTCCACAACTGACGAATCGGAGTGAAACATCGTCGTTTAATATCCAGACGCCTAGATCTTTGCCTTCTCCGAGAAGTATCAGAGATTTGTATACAGAGAGAGAACAGAATCTTAGGGTCTTCACTTACCAAGAACTCAGTGAAGCCACTTATGGGTTTAATAGAAAGCTTAAGATCGGTGAAGGTGGATTCGGTAGTGTTTATAAAGGAAAGATTCCGACCACTGGAGATTCTGATTCTCCACTTGTCGTCGCCATTAAGAAACTCAATCGACAAGGATTACAGGTAATTTAAAAAAAAAAAAAAATTACATTGTTACGTTTTACTCAATGTCTTGTCTCTGTTTTGTTGCTTAATCTAATCATCAGAAGATGATGAAGCAATAAATGGAAGCTTAAACATTCTTTAAAGTATTCAAATATTCAATATTGAAGCTAATCCGAACTTTATCACTTGCTTTGATGTATAAACTTATTCAATCAATATTAAGTATAAGTGTAGAAACAAAAACCATCGAAATGGAAGCTTATCGTGAAATGTAAGCTTTGATCTTCTTCAATGAATGTATGAAGAAAATTCGAACTTGTCACTTGTTTTAAATGAAAATTGAAGAATTTTAAGAGCTTGAAAGATCGGTTTAGAATCGTCAAACAGAGGCTTGAATATTCTTCAATGGATGCATTTTCAAACTTTGCCACTTGTTTTAATGTGAAATTAAAGAAAAAAATTCGATTCTTGATTTTGCTCGAGTTTCTTAACTGAAGAAGCTCAGATATTCTCATCCATGGATTCAGTTATGGAGAAAAATTAGAATTTTGTACCTTATTTTAATGTAAACTGGAAGAAATAGCTTACAAATCGTGAAATATTAGCTTTGTCACTTGGTTTAATCTAAAAGTCTGGAAATTTTGTCTCAAAAGTTTAATCTTTTCTCTTCTCTTTGGGTTTTAATGGTGTATAGGGTCACAAGCAATGGCTAGCAGAGGTTCAGTTTCTAGGAGTAGTGAACCACCAAAACGTTGTGAAGCTCTTAGGCTATTGCTCGGAAGACGGAGAGAATGGGATTGAGAGGCTTTTGGTTTATGAGTACATGTCGAATCGAAGTTTAGAGGACCATCTTTTCACCCGTGGATCATACACATTACCTTGGAAACAAAGACTCGAGATCATGCTTGGTGCAGCTGAAGGATTGGCTTATTTACATGAAGTTAAGGTAAACAAAAGAAAATGTAACCCATCACAGAAAATCAGGCTTCTTGCCATTTGAATACCTTAGTCACATACATGTTGGTATAGAGCATGATCAGTAGATTAAGAATGAGACATTCTGTGAACCTTTCACTATACTGTTTAGTTTTCTGAGTTCAGATGACTCAATGGATGATACTTTCTGGTTTGTTTGTTGGCAGGTGATATACAGAGACTTCAAATCTTCTAATGTGCTCTTGGATGATAAATTTTGTCCGAAATTATCAGACTTTGGGCTTGCCCGAGAAGGACCTCAGGGAGACAATACTCATGTCACAACCGCAGTAAGTCATAATCAAATTGAAGTTTGACTTTATTTATTTGGTAATGATGAAACCAATTGTTTTATGAACAGAGTTCGGTTTCGTTTGTTTTCTATGTCTATCTTTGGTAGGAGTGGCTTATCCTGTTCATGGTTTGGTTTGCATGTTTTGGTTTAAACATTTTGGTTTGGTTCGACATGTAGATATGTAGGCTCACTCGAAGTTTTGGGTGATGAATCTCTTACAAAGTTTGACATTTCTTCTTCTTGATTCTGTGTATAGAGAGTTGGAACACATGGCTATGCAGCTCCTGAATACGTGCAAACAGGCCATCTTCGGCTAAAGAGCGATGTGTATAGCTTCGGTGTTGTGCTCTACGAGGTCATAACCGGCCGCCGAACCATTGAGAGGAACAAGCCAGCCGCTGAACAAAGGCTGTTGGATTGGGTCAAAGAGTATCCTGCTGATAGTCAACGCTTCAGCATGATCGTTGACCCTCGGCTACGCAACAATTATCCAGCTGGTGGAGCTAGGAGTCTGGCTAAACTGGCTGACATTTGTCTGAAAAAGAACGATAAAGATCGACCCTCGATGGAAATTGTAGTGGAAAGATTGAAAAAGATTATCGAAGAATACGATAATGGAGATACTTCGATGGCTGCGACTAGGGAAAGCAGTCAGGTAAGGAAGAGGCAACTTGGAGAACCTGTGAAGCGAAGTTTGAGAGGAGTTAATGTTAGAGGGTGATTCTGAGTTTAGAAGTTTTTTTTGCAGGTTTTATATAAATAAGTCTTATGGTTTATGCGATTTATTGGTTTATTGTGTGGGATTAGTAGGAACAAAATCAAAACGGGTAGCTTATTGAGTGTTTATAAATAAAATATGAAACCTTTTGGTGATTAACGACAAGAAAGTCGATAAATTTGTTTAGCCCAACTAAAACAAAACTAATATATTCATCGTTATCGTTCTGTCACAAGATACTGAAATTTGAAGCGATTTATAAAAAGGCGTACAAAATTCATCGTTATCGTTAAAATTGTTGTAAATCACTTATCGAGAGAGAGGAAATTAGTGTGTCTCTTATTCCAAATATAATATGATATATATATAGTATTATGAAGATCTAGTTATCACTTCAAATTTTCAATATGGGACAAATAGAATATTGGACCTTATAATAGACATCTATATTAATATTCATAACAAAAATGTCATTTTTAGTGTCGTCCGGGGTTAACATCAGCAAAACGAGCTAATTTATTAGAACATGATGAACGAGCTAACTTATTAGAGCATGATGAACGCTGCAAACCCAAATGAATTTCTTATGTTTTGGTTTAGTGCAGTCACATGTTATCTAAAAACCGTCTCTTAAAACATATTTATCGTTAGAATTCCATTAAAAATTCTTAGTGATTATTTAATTATTAAATTTAAGTTAAAAGTTTTAGTTAAAAACTTTGCTTAAAAGTAGGTTTAATGGGAGAAACTCATATGAGATTTTTGAAAAAAATTATTATTCTTAATTTTAATTATAATTATTAAATATAATATTAATATATAATTTAAACATATGCATAATAGAATTTTTTAAATAAATAATTTTATTTTACAATTTAAGAAGAAGAAAATGTAAAAAATAATAACATATAAATGATTTATTTGATTTTATAAATCATAAAGATTTAAATGATTTATACTCTTTTTCTTTATCGAATCAAAAATTTTGGTGTGTTAGATTTAAGAAAAAAGAAAAATTGTGTGTAAAATTGGAGAGTATCAGTAGTATATAAAAAATTTCTTGGAGTTAAATTCCTTTTTACAATCTGAACTTTGATTTTTACTCTGAAAATAATTATTGTGCCAATGAGTTGTTGAGCAATATTAATTCACATAACTACTATGTTTTTTTTTTAACGTACATTACTACGTCTTTAGAATACAAACTTTGGCTAGAAAACATAATCAGATTCTGCACTTACTAAACTTATTTAAGAACCAGCCATATGTCTATTATTGAGTGTTTGGTGTGGTGAGATTTTAGAAAAAGAAAGACTGTGTGTAGAATTAGAAAGTATCAGTAGTATATAAAGAATTTCTTGAAGTTCAGATTATAAAAAGAATTTCTTGGTCGGAGTTCAGATTGTAAAAAGAATTTAACTTCAAGAAATTCTTTATATACGACTAAAAAGTCTAAAAAATCAAAGTTCAGATTTATAGCAGTCTTATTACGTAAACTCCAAGAAATTCTTTATATACTATTACTCTCAAATTCTACACAGTCTTCCTTTTTCTTAAATCCTACCACATCATTTGATCAAGAGTCTTTAAAAGAACAAAGAAAAAATAGAAATGTTTACGTAATAAGACTGTTCTAAATCTCTCTGGTCGTAGAACTCATGACCAACCACGAAATCCAATTGTAAATCTCTCGTTGTTCCTCTAATAACCAATATGAGAGTTGATTTTCACACTTCTTTACCTAAAACTATACATATGGACAAGAAAATTGAAACATGAGCCAAGTTATGCAAGGGAAACTTAAGCAACAGGTCCATCAATGAAGGTAACAGATAATTTTAAAAACTGTGTATAGTTTTAAATATTTGGATTGTTCTCTTTGCTAGAAATGTTCGCAGATGGAAATCCAATGAGCTCTTGTGAGTGACAGGTTGGCATCATAATTTTGAATGCTAGCAGTTGGTATCTGATAACACCGGATTTTGACCATTTTTTATGGATCATTTTAATATCTTTTATAGGTGTTTTTACTCCATTTTCAAAGGATTTCTATGTTTCCGGATTTTAAAAGACTTTTCAGGTAATTTGGGATAAAGATGCACAAAATAGAACAAAAAGACTCTTTTGGAAAAATGCAGATCGTCAGAACTCTCATGGAGAGACGAAGACATTCTCACCGTCTGATCACCCTAAAAATTGGACAACTTATAGAAGAATCAACCAGCTTTCAAATACACTTGGTTTGGAGACATTCCAACGGTTGGATCTCAAGATATTCCATTAGCCCTGGAGCCACGCGGAGTCGGACAGCAACTCACGTGACCGCGGCCAACAAGCTATTTGCCGCGGTCAGATGCTTCCCGACCGCGGCTAACAAGCCAATTGCCACGGTCACAACACTCCCGACCGTGGCATTCAACCTCCGACTTAAATCCCACTTATCTGAAGCCCAAAGTCATTCCCAGCCTCAATTCCGGAACCCTAGAGACCATGGAGTATTGGAGAATATAAATACATGTCATTTAGGTCGTTTTTAGGAAGAACTTTTCATACTTTACAGAAACCATTTTCCTTTAGCCGTTTTTATGAGATTTTTGTAGAAGATTGTTCAAGTCCGAGTTCTTCAATAGAGAAGCTTTCTTTATCTCTTTTCTTTACTGTTTTTCATTACTTTTATTAAAACCAATGATGATGTCGAACTCAGCCATGTCTGAGTAAATCCCAAGTTGGGCTTAGGGTTCCCGAAAGGGGCTCTCATAATCGATTAAGACATCTAGGTTTATAGATCTGGGATTTCGACTTGTTCTCTGTTTATTCTTGTTCTTATTGCATGTATGCTTGATTGATCACCTAGTATCTGATCTAGATAGTTAGTGTTGCGAAAGTTTTCATTAAGTATCAACCCTAGAATGAAACAGGCGATTTTTCCGTAGGAGTGGAAACCTACCTGCGGCGAGATCGTGAGTATTGACGAGTCTTGTGCAGCTCTTGCGTTCTCTCCCTTCCAGGGCCAGAGTGGAAAGCTACTGGTCAGGGTTGCGAGAAACAGTTGGTTATGATCACGACAGTGACATAGTCATACCGCCGTACTCTAGCTCTAGAACCCATATATTGTTATCCGTCAATCCCAATCTATCTACACTAATATTAAAACCGATTATGATCCTTTAGAGTTCCCAAAAGCTCAGCGTTTTTAGTCATAGTTTACAATTCCATCGATTTTTACTTGCTTTCTTAGGCCTGCATTTCAATTTCCTTAGTTCGTTATTTACTTGCTTTATTTACCTTTCATGCGATATTTTACTTGCCTTATTTTTGTTTAGTTCGATATTTTACTTATTTCATTTGCATTTCATTCGATTTTCTTTACCTGCTTTTTAGGATAGATTTATTTGCTTTCTTTTGTTTTAGTTTAATTCGCAAGAAAAACAACCAACCTTTAAAACCAATTTAGTCTTAGACATAATGTTAAAAACCGTAGAAGAATACCAGACACACAAATCTCTGTGGATTCGATCTCTAAATACTACAACTGATTAGCTGTGCACTTGCGGCTTTCATTTGTTTTGTTAAGGGTAAAACTTGTTCCCTCACGTAGTTGACACGAGCACGCATCAAGTTTTTGGCGCCGTTGCCGGGGATTTGTTTCGCTGCCTTTTGCTATTTTTCTTGTTTTAACTTCTGTTCTAGACACCTGATCTCTAGTCTTTCTTAAAGTTTTTCTGAACTATCTTTCCCTTCTTCTGTCTTTCTCTGAATTGCATGAATACCAGGCGTAGACATGCAGGAGACATTCCAATTCTAGACGAGATAGACAGACACGAAAGAGAACTTCGAAGACTTAGACGAACGCAAGGAATGACCAACGACGACCAGCCTGGAGATCCTATTAATCGGAATTTAAATATGGACCAAGGAGGGTCCGAACATGGAGAAAACGAAGAGAATGATCACATAGAAGGTGATCATGCTCGACAAGATGGAGAGGAGGATGAGGTTCTTCCAAGAAACCACCAGAACCAAGAGAAAGAAAAGGAGAAGCCGAAAGCCTTTGCAAAGATCAAGATCATCATTCCACCGGACGCAACAGAAACTAGTGATGATCAAATACAGGAGCTGATCGAAAACACAAAAAGGGTTCTGAACAACATTAAAGTCCGAATGAAGATTAAAAGTAAGAAGACTTCTCTTCAAGGAGAAGAAGTAAAAACTCCACCAACCGGAAGTGATAAAGGCACATCAAGTGGAGTGCCATTCAAATCAGCCTGATTCATCATGCTTACGTCGAGCTAAACGACTTAAAACAAAAACGCTTAATGGGAGGCAACCCATTTAGGTACTCTTTCTTTTAATTTTGTTTTCCCTTTTTGAGTTTATGCTTTCTTTTTCTTTTTAAGTATTAGGTATTTTATAAAACAAAAAAAAAAAACAAAAATACAAAAAAAAATCAGAAAATTAGAAAAACCAATAAGAAAAAGGTAGGTCTTTAGCTGCTCGGCCCGGCAAAGACGAGAAGATTGGACAATAGGCCGCAGGAGGAAGACCCGCGGTCGCAACAGACCTGACCGCGGCCAAGAGTGCATCGACCGCGGCGCCGGAAATATGACCGCGGCCGAGCCTTCAGCCACCACGGTCGCGCGTCTCTTGACCGCGGCCGTTGGTCGTTGAGATGATTCCGCGGATTTCTGCCGTTTCCTAGTGTTACCTGTGATTCCTGGTTTTGCCTGGTGATTCCCGGTATTTCCCGAAATGAAACCGGTAAATCCAAAAAAATCCTCCGTAAGTTTTAAACTTTCCTAATGTGCAAACAAGAAAATGTAAGTTCCCGTAAACTTAAAAATTTCCAAAAATTTTCCGTTTTTGCTTCAAAAACGCTTTTTAAAGAAAAGAAACAAACTTTTTGGATCAAAACTCTTTCTTCTTTTCTCTTCCAAAAGATTTAGAGATTTAGGAGAAAGAACACATTTCAATTTATAAGCTTTTTAAGAGATTTTTGGCTCAAACCTCACTCTTTTTCAAAGCTGATTTCAATTCTGCCATGAATTCTCTCTTTCCAGCAAGGTATGAACCTCAAACTCACCATTCTTACTCGATTTTGAACTTAGGGTTTTTTTTAAAAACCCAGAATCTTGGTCTATTGATGGTGGAAATAGCTTGAGAATGATAGATTATCCATTTAGGTTATCTAAAAATCGATTTTAGCACATAGCTTAAGAGGAATTGAAATTTTTGATATTTGGATTCTTCATGCTTCATAAAAATCGAATTTGAAACAGCAAAATTAATGAATTTGATTTAGTCTTGTGTGATTAGTGATTAGTATTGGGTAATCTTTAGAATTCACATGGAAATTGCTCATAAAAACCGATTTTTAGAAGATTTCTATGTTGAGAACATCAAAAATCCGAACTTAGTCATGAACTACTTGATTTCTCTGATTTAATATCAATTTTGTTTGCTAATAATTTTAATTAATCTCTTTATACTAGTATTAGTATAACAGATCTTAATGTGTTAAAATTAGCATAGAAAATTCACTCTTTTTCCAAGAATCATTTCATTTTGCAGAAAATGGATGAAACCAGATCCCGAAGGAGCCGTCGAACTGGTGGCAGCTCCGATGATATTCCCGACGATGCTACTCTAGGAGAGTACATGCTGAACCAAGCCAGACCGAGAAGAAGAAGCTATGTGATGAGATTGCTCCAGAATTCAAGAGAAACACGAGCACCTCCCGAACCACCACAGATTCGATACATTGGGAGGGAGACAAATCCGAGAGTGGACTATGCAAGGTGTTTCAAGAAGCTGAACTTCAAACTCACGCCTTGCATTGATTATCATACACTCGAGATGCTTGGAATCAGAGAGGATGTGATCTGGTACATCGATGCACTTAAGCTGAGACCCTACTTGGAGCTGAACCTTCCGACTTATCCTGAGCTAGTCCGTGAGCTTTTAGCGACCGTCACACTTCACCACACGAAGAGGAGGAACCCTAGAGCATCAGATGGCATCTTGTCATTCTTCATCCGCGGACAGCCTTATTCTCTCACCATTTCCGAGGTTTGTGAAGCTCTTAAGCTTCCGTACACTGATGGCATCTACCTTGAAGATGAACCTGATCTTAACCTATGGAGAGAGATGATAATGGAGCTTACGATAGTGGGAGATCTAATTCAGCCCTTCTTAGCCACCCATCAGTGAGAGTTGTGCACAAACTTTTAGCACACACGATCTTCTCTAGAGCCAACATGGGAGGTGTCTTGAAGACTGAGCTCATTACACTTCAGATTCCGTTTATGGATGACCCACGACTTGCCTGCTTTGTCTGGATCATATCGCAGAATATGGTAAAGGTGAAGCATGATTTACATGGTAGCGACGACGCTACTCCAGCCTTCGGGAGTGCTATTACAGCGATACTACAGACTGTAACTTTCGATTTCTCATCTGATGATCTATTTCCCGATGTCTGGTACGATCTACTTTATCTCTCTCGCGATCACACTATCTCTCGTGCCGCTTTCGATCCAGACAGGTTTGATTACAAATATTGCATTGGCACTGAGGAGCACCGAGTCTGCTTACCTTCATCATCTATCCCGAGATTGTGCAACAGAGGACGCCCTCGATGGACTCCGGAATCCGATGATTTTCTGCCATCCGTACCTCAATTACCATTCACCATTGGCCAGTACATAGTGGCCAAGGCGAGGCGTGATGCAGCTGCGGCCCGTGCTCATTTTCAGCCATCTATTCCGACAGGCCACACCTCATCATCCACATCATCACACACTCATTCTGATCTGGAGCGCAGAGTTGAGAGACAAGGACGATGCTTTGAGCGCGTTGTCACATTCTTACAGGAGCAGCAACAGTTCACAGACGACACTTTAGAGGATGAGTGATTGACCAGCACTTCACTACCATCCCAGTTCTATCATCATTTTCTTTTCTTTTATCTTATTTTATCTTATTTTATCCACCATCTTCTCACCAACTTTTTCACACTGGGACAGTGTGATTTAAGTCTGGGGGAGGATGTCTATCCGTACTAATCATTTTCCTGCCTTTGCTTTTAAATTTCAATTACTTTTTAAATTTTAATATGTAACCTATTCGACATTAAGTATTTTTCAGGAATGTTTGACGCAATGCTAGACCTGCACACTTCTACACTATGCATGATAACTCATTTTTGGTTAGCACTAGACTAGGCGGTAGCTAGAGTACTTGCACTACGAACTCCCACCAGAAGACTTCTATTCATGGAGATTCTTTCTAACAGGATATACTAGCTCATTTTATTTGGACTTAATATTGATATCTAATTTTCTCATCATTGATTTTAGGCAGGCATCAACATACACATCTAGGACGTCTTTTACCATCACTTTTACCACTCTTTGTCGTCCTAGATGACCAGTTTATCTTCATCTGGTACCATACCTTAAACCCAAAACCTTTGTTTTCAATCCTCATGCATTCTTTCTTTAGTTTATATCAGCAGATATGTGGAAAAACGTCGGAGAAAAGGGGAGCGACGCAGTTTTCAGTCACTCGCAAAAGAACTGAATGGAATTGGGAAGGAAGAGTATCAGAAACATAATAAAGCTTTACAAGACAGATATTAACTGGTAAATTCGTGCTCTCTAAGACTCTATATCTAAAGGTGTTCCCTTTCCCTAAAAAAAAAAAAAAAAAAAAAAAAAAAAAAAACTTGAAAAGAGAAAGGGAAACAAAAAGCCTAATGAGTCTTAGATTGTCGAAATTTATGGAGCAATGAGCAACCACTATTCGTTTAAGGAGCTATTGTTTTGAAAGATTTACAAAAATCTAAGTCTGGGGGAGTTTGGAGAGAACTTGAGGAAGAAGACCACGAATCTATGTCAAAAAGAAAGTGACTGAAAACTGTGGATACCAACAGCTTCACTCTCTCTTGCGGTTTTGCATAATGTCCTGCATCCTCCAGATCTTCAGGTAACCATTAAACACTTTAAGCCATACCCCTAAATAATCCTTCTTTACACCTAGCCTAGATTGCCTTGCCTAGATTTTTTTTGATGCGAACCACCGAGATTTTTAATGAATGTTAAGAGCTAGTTGACTGGAAGTTAGATCTTAGTGCAGAGATTTCTGCATGACGGATTAACGGACTAGTTATACATGTACTGCTAGTGAGAATTTTCTAGGTTATTCCCGATTGAAGCATACTGATTGATATTGGTATAGAAGTTTGGTCTCTGAAATTTTGTTTAGTTCCTGCATTTTCAAACCTCTCGCCGAGATTTAGCCTTTGTTTTGTTTGAGGACAAACAAAAGACTAAGTCTGAGGGAGTTGATAACACCAAATTTTGACCATTTTTATGGATCATTTTAATATCTTTTACAGGTGTTTTTACTCCATTTTCAAAGGTTTTCAAAGGATTTCTATGTTTCCGGATTTTAAAAGACTTTTCAGGTAATTTGGGATAAAGAGGCACAAAATGGAACAAAAAGACTATTTTGGAAAAATGCAGACCGTCAGAACTTTCATGGAGAGACGAAGACCTTCTCACCGTCTGATCACCCTCAAAATTGGACAACTTATAGAAGAATCAACCAGCTTTCAAATGCACTTGGTTTGGAGACATTCCAACGGTTGGATCTCAAGATATTTCATTAGCCCCGGAGCCACGCGGAGTTGGCCAGCAACTCACGCGACCGCGGCCAACAAGCTATTTGCCGCGGTCAGAAGCTTCCCGACCGCGGCCAACAAGCCAATTGCCGCGGTCACAACACTCCTGACCGCGGCATTCAACCTCCGACTTAAAGCCCACTTATCTGAAGCCCAAAGTCATTCCCAGCCTCAATTCTGGAACCCTAGAGACCATGGAGTATTGGAGACTATAAATACATGTCATTTAGGTCGTTTTTAGGAAGAACTTTTCATACTTTACAGAAACCTTTTTCCTTTAGCCGTTTTTATGAGATTTTTGTAGAAGATTGTTCAAGTCCGAGTTCTTCAATAGAGAAGCTTTCTTTATCTCTTTTCTTTACTGTTTTTCATTACTTTTATTAAAACCAATGATGATGTCGAACTCAGCCATGTCTGAGTAGATCCCGAGTTGGGCTTAGGGTTCCCGAAAGGGGCTCTCATAATCGATTAAGACATCTAGGTTTATAGATCTGGGATTTCGACTTGTTCTCTGTTTATTCTTGTTCTTATTGCATGTATGCTTGATTGATCACCTAGTATCTGATTGATGAGTGGAGATTTTGACTCATTCTAACTTGTGTTTACTGATTGTTTTAGGAGTTTTTGGAGTCTTTTCAGGAAGTTTCAGGTGACTTAGAGGCCTTATCAAAGGATTGGAGTGTTTAGGAGGCATTGGAGCAAAAGGAGATGAATTTGAGCAATAAGGAGCTGTTTCACACGTTTTTGGAGAAATCATCCCCGGAGCACCTGCTCCCGGTTTGGACCCTTCGTGGAGCACCTGCTCCAGACGGGAGAAAAATAAGGAAAACATCTTTACCTAATCTCAAGCCGCGTGAAAGGAATAAAAAGAGTCCAAGCCGCCTATCTTTTCTTCTACGCTTTCTTTTTACAATTTCCTGAACCATAGAGTTTTTACTTGTAAGCTTTTGGGAGAAGAAATCTGCTACACTTTGAGAAGAATTTTGAACCCTATTATCTCTTCTGCGATTTTAATTCATGAATTCCTTTCCATCTGTTTCTGTGTTTCTTTTCTCCATGTCTGAGTAGATCTCTTAGCTAGATTAAAGCGTTCAAAGGATTTCATGAGTTAGAGGATTAGATGCAAATAGGGCTTGATATCTATTGTCTTCACCATTGTTAGACTTAATGCTTAGGTTGAATTGATCACTCAATCTGCGATTTTAGGTTAATATGTTCATCAAAAGTGTAATAGGTTGCTAGAATAAACATTGGTGAGCGATTTGTCCTTAGCCAACGACAGTTGAAGTTAAGGCAAATCGTGAACATATCAAACCTGCTAGCTAATGCTTGTCTGCAATTTTCTAGGTTCAAACGACAGTTTAGAATTTAGGTTGTTAGACAAAGTTATCGAGATCACGACAGTGGATCGATAAGCTTTTCTGTTTGAGTTCGAGACTTGCGTTACACTTGTGCCCTGAATAGTCATCTGGTTCTTATCTCTGAAATTCCTGCGAATTGCTTTGGTCTAGTGCTTGTTTTAATTCGAATTTAAATCATTGTTTGCCATTCTGTTTACTTTTTAGTTTTCGTAACAAACCATCTTTCGTCTTAGCTTTAATTCAATCCTCACAAATTCATAGAGTAACACTGGTCCTCTGGATTCCGAATTCTTTATATTACAACCACATCACTGTTCTATTGCAGTAGAAACTAGGAGTATATCCAGTCTGAATCAAATTATGGCGCCGTTGCGACGGGGACCAATTCGTTACCTTTGATTTTTGGTTTGAAATTCAGACTAAGGCTTTACTAATTTTTCTCTCTTGTTCTCTTGTTTGCGTGTGTTTCAGGTGTATGTCAAACATATCCACAAGGAGCAACTGCACCGATCTTGTTTCTTTGTCGAACACCGACCTAGCAAGAGTCGAGCGAGAAAACAGACGTCAAAGGCATATTCAAGCCAACATGGGCGATCAAGGCAACAATGGCAACATGGCTGTCGAGGTTCAACAGCTTCGACAACAATTGGAGCATCTGCAAAAGGCGCAGCAAGACAGGGAGCAGCCACAACCTGCTATTGGAGACAAGGACAGTCCGCACGCTTACTATCACAACAGGGCTGCGATTGCTCCTCCAACCATTCAGAGGCAAGACTTTGAGATCAAACCTCAGCTGATCTCATTGGTGAAGCAGCACCTCTTTCATGGGCTTCCTGCTGAGATTCCGATGGACCACATCGAGAATTTTGAGGAGATTTGCAGCACGACTGGATCAAATGGGATACCAACCGATTTCTTGAAGTGCAAGCTTTTTCCATTCTCACTTGCGGACAAAGCTTTGCGCTGGCTGAAGTCATTACCACCTGGGTCACTGACTACATGGGAAGAGTGCAGATCAGCATTTTGGACCATTTCTACACTAAGGCCAAAACTGCAGCTCTGAAGAACAAGATCTCGTCGTTTAAACAGCAACCTGGTGAAGCTTTCTGAGAAGCTTGGGATAGTTACAAGGAGTACCGAAGAGAGTGCCCTCACCATGGGTTCTCTGATGAGCAGATCCTGTCAACCTTTTATGATGGTGTCAACTGGGATTACAGGAATGCTTTGAATGCAGCTAGCAATGGCGATTTCATGACTAAGTCCAAAGAAGCTGCCTATGAGTTGATTGAGAACTTAGCTGCAAGCTCCAGCAACAAATCCCAAGAGTATGACAGGTCTAGCAAATCAGTTCATAGTGTGGAGTTGAGCAAAATCGATGAGCTTACAGCAAAGTTGAATCTGCTGTTGAGAGAAAACCAGAGATCTGTGCATTTTGCTGATGAGGTTGGTGATGCACCTCTTGCTCAAGAGTTTGTAGATGCAGAGAATAATGATCAGATGGAGGTAAATTTCGTGAATGGACAAGGGTATGTGCAGAATCGCAGTTTCAACAACTTCAGAAGCCACCCGAATTTATCCTACATAAGCAACAATGTTGAGAACCCTCAGGATCAGGTCTATCCGCAGCAAGGAGTGCAGAATCAGTCAGGATTTCAGAAGAACTTCTCCAGCAACTTCCAAGGAAAGCAATTCATCACCAATCAGAATCGATTTCAAGGTGGAAATCAGCAGAAGTTGCCTTTCACAAGTCTACAGCCTTCTTCGAGTTCCTCAAATAACTCGCAGGATGAGCTGAAAAACTTGATGCAACAGCTGCTGGTTAATCAGCAAAAGTCTTCCATGGAGATTAATGCCAAAGTGGACACCATGTACAATGATTTGAATGGTAAGTATGAGGCTGTGTGGACTCATGTGAAGAAGCTGGATGTTCAGGTAGCTCAGACTGCAGAAGCTGTGAAGAGATCACCTGGAACTCTCCCTGGAAAAGGTGAAAACCCCAGGAATGAGTTTGTGAATGCTATTGAGCTTAAAAGTGGGAAGACTCTACATGCTGCACCAACAAGCTCTGTCTCAAAAAAGACGAAGGAGCACTCTTCCTCCATCGGAGCACCTGCTCCAAAATCTGGAGCACCTGCTCCAGAAGTAGATTTGACGAGGGAGCACCCTGAGCCAACGAGGGAGCACCTGCTCCAGCCACCTGCCCCAGCAAACATTCCTGCAAGAGTTTACACCCCTAAGGTACCTTACCCAGTTCCACCAAAGAAGTCTCGCAAGGACTTAGAGGATGCAAAGTGCAGGGAGATGCTGAAGGATTTGACTGTAAAACTCCCTCTAGCTGATGCTGTTCAGTTGATACCAGCCCTTAAAAGATACATGAAGGGGTTAGTGTCTGGGAAAGCTGTTGAGGAAGAGAGTGTCATGATGGTTTCGAAGGAGTGCAGTGCTGTGCTTCAGAACAAAGTGCTGAAGAAGAGAAGTGATCCAGGAAGGTTTGTTCTGTCAGTCAGGATTGGGAATGTACTTTTTGCAAGGTCTCTCTACGATCTAGGTTCAAGTGTGAATCTGATGCCTTACTCTATAGCCAAGCGATTGGGTTACACCAGATTCAAACCGACGAAAATCTCGCTGGTATTTGCTGATAGATCAACCAAATTCCCTGTTGGTATACTTGAGGATCTGCATGTTCAGATAGGTGATACACTCATTCCAGCAGATTTTGTGGTTCTGGAGCTTGATGAAGAACCCAAGGATCCTTTGATATTGGGTCGATCCTTCTTATGCACAGCTGGTGCAATCATAGATGTGAAAGAAGGAGTGAAAGATCTCCAGCTGGGAGATATGGTGGTGCGATTTGAGATGAATAAACTCTTCAAGAAACCAATGCTGGACGGACAGACATTTGTCATAGATGATGGTTCAGGCATTGCTGAAGAGGTTTTGGCCATCGATCCTCTCGAAGTTGCACTCACCAAAGCTGAAGGAGAACATGGGTATTTGAGTGAAGAAGCTGATGGGTTTGCAAAAATGCTGAATGCAAGCACGAGGATGCAAAGGCAGGTGGCGTACATGAGCTTAGAAGGCAAGGAGAGCTCACCTGGAGAAAAAGCCGACGGAGCACCTGCTCTGAATCCTGGAGCACCTGCTCCCGACGGTTTGATTGATGGACCTTGGAGCGAATTGAGAGCTCCGAAGCTTGAGCTCAAACCCCTTCCTGTGGGGCTCAGGTACGCGTTTCTAGGACCCAATTCGACATTCCCTGTGATAGTGAACTCTGAATTGAACAATGTAGAGATTGCCTTGCTTCTTTGTGAAATCAGAAAGTATAGGAAAGCTATAGGATATTCACTAGATGACATTCCAGGGATTTCTCCTGATCTTTGCATGCATAGAATACATCTAGAAGATGAATCAATGACTTCTGTAGAACATCAGAGGAGGTTAAACCCGAATCTACAAGATGTTGTAAAGAAAGAGATAATGAAACTTCTAGAAGCTGGTGTGATCTATGCAATTTCAGATAGTAATTGGGTTAGTCCGGTTCATGTAGTTCCTAAGAAAGGTGGCATCACTGTGATAAAAAATGATAGGAATGAATTGATACCAACTAGAACTGTTACTGGGCATCGAATGTGCATAGATTACAAGAAATTGAATGCTGCAACTCGCAAAGATCATTTTCCTTTACCATTTATCGATCAGATGCTTGAACGCTTGCCTAACCATCCTTATAACTGTTTCTTAGATGGTTACTCAGGTTTCTTTCAGATCCCAATCCACCCGGATGACCAGGAGAAGACGACATTCACATGTCCTTATGGCACCTTTGCATATCGCAGAATGCCATTTGGCTTGTGTAATGCTCCAGCAACATTCCAACGCTGCATGATGTCGATTTTCACTGACCTGATTGAAGACATAATGGAAGTTTTCATGGACGATTTTTCTGTCTATGGAAGCTCCTTTTCTGTCTGTTTGTCTAATCTGTGCAGGGTCTTGCAGCGGTGTGAGGAGAAGCATCTGGTGCTTAACTGGGAGAAATGCCATTTCATGGTAAGAGATGGGATCGTGCTGGGACACAAAATCTCAGAGATAGGGATCGAAGTGGACAGGACAAAGATCGAGGTGATGATGAGTCTGCAGCCACCAACATCAGTCAAGGGGGTTCGCAGTTTTCTGGGCCATGCAGGTTTTTACAAACGCTTCATCAAAGATTTCTCGAAGATTGCCAGGCCCCTGACGCAGCTGCTGTGCAAGGATGTGAAATTCGAGTTTGATGACGCATGTTTGGAGGCATTTCACAGGATAAAAGGAGCTTTGGTCAGCGCTCCTATTGTCCAGCCACCAGATTGGGAACTACCTTTTGAGGTCATGACCGATGCTAGCGATTATGCAGTGGGAGCAGTGCTGGGACAGAGGAAAGAAAAGAGGCTCCACGTCATCTATGATGCTAGCCGAACACTCGACGAGGCTCAGTGCAGATATGCCACAACTGAAAAGGAGCTTCTTGCAGTGGTTTATGCTTTTGAGAAGTTCAGGTCTTACCTTGTTGGGTCGAAAGTTGTTGTTCACACAGACCATGCAGCTCTGAAATACCTGTTGACGAAGAAGAACGCCAAGCCAAAGCTCCTTCGATGGATCCTTTTGCTGCAGGAGTTTGATTTGGAGATTAAAGATAAAAAAGGGATTGATAATGGTGTTGCAGACCACTTGTCGAGGCTGAAGATAGATGATGACATTCCACTAAACGACAGCCTTCCTGATGAACAAGTTTACGCCATAGAAGTTTCTGGGTTCGACGAGCACCTGCTCCCCACCGGAGCACCTGCTCTGACGAGTTTTTGCAACCAAGTTGACATAGATCGGCATTCTGGTTTCCCAAGGTTTGGAGAGATTGCAAATTACCTTGCTGCAGAGCAGGAACCTGCAGGTTTTGTGGGAAACAAAAAGAAGTTTCTAAAGGATGTGAGGCACTACTTTTGGGATGAGCCTTATTTATACAGGCATTGCTCTGATGGAATCTTCAGAAGATGTGTAGCTGACGAGGAGATACCAGGAGTGTTGTTTCATTGCCATGGATCCTCTTATGCAGGTCACTTCGCCACTTTCAAGACTGTGTCGAAAATTCTCCAAGCTGGGTATTGGTGGCCGACGATGTTCCGAGATGCAGCGAGTTTTATCTCCAGGTGTGACACATGTCAGAGACAAGGGAACATCAGCAGGAGGAATGAGATGCCTCAGAATTTCATCTTGGAAGTAGAGATTTTCGATGTGTGGGGTATAGACTTCATGGGACCTTTTCCATCATCTTATGGGAATGAGTATATTCTGGTGGCAGTTGACTATGTGTCAAAGTGGGTGGAAGCTTTGGCTAGTCCCACAAATGACGCGAAGGTGGTTTTAAAGATGTTCAAATCTGTCATTTTTTCCAGGTTTGGTGTGCTGCGAGTGGTGATTAGCGATGGAGGCTCTCACTTCATCAACAAAGTCTTTGAAAACTTGTTGAAGAAGAATGGTGTAAGGCATAAGGTGGCGACCCCATACCATCCTCAGACGAGTGGGCAAGTTGAGGTTTCCAACAGGGAAATCAAGAACATTCTGCAGAAGACTGTGAGCACCACAAGGAAGGATTGGGCAGTGAAGCTTGATGATGCTCTTTGGACATACAGAACAGCTTACAAAACACCTTTGGGGACTACACCATTCCACTTGGTGTATGGAAAAGCATGTCATCTTCCAGTGGAACTTGAGTACAAAGCTGCTTGGGCAGTGAAGCTGCTGAATTTCGATGCAAAGAGTGCTCAAGAGAGGAGAGTAATGAAGTTGCATGAGCTGGAGGAAATTAGGCACCTGGCCTATGAAAACTCGAAGATTTACAAAGAGAGGACAAAAGCTTTCCATGACAGGAGAATCCTCAACAGAAGCTTTGCACCAAACGATCAGGTATTGCTCTTTAACTCTAGATTGAAATTGTTTCCAGGGAAGCTGAGATCAAGATAGTCTGGACCATTCACCATCAAGGAAGTTCGACCATATGGAGCTGTAGTGTTGCTGGACACTAAAGGAGGCGAGTTTGTTGTCAATGGACAGAGGTTGAAACCATACCTTACTGGTCCAAATATCGCAGAAGGTGAATCAGTCACCTTAAGCGATCCTCTTCAAGCCTAAATGGCTTTCCAAGTCAAGCTAATGACTTAAAACAAGCACTTGGTGGGAGGCAACCCACCGGTAAGAGTCTCTAACTTTGTGTCTTTCAATTCTTAGCTACTAATTTTAGGTTCTTTCTTTTCAAAAAAAAAAAAAAAAAAAAAAAAAAAAGATAAAGCAGGTGAAAAGAAGAAGAAGGAGGGAGCCACCCACCGGAGCACCTGCTCCATTTGCTAGGTTGGTTGCTCACCACGTAGAATTTGTCGAAAGAGCACCACAGCCCCCACCGGAGCACCTGCTCCAAGGGGTGCTCACCACGGACAATGCGACGAACGAGCACCCTGCTCTAGTTTGGAGCACCTGCTCTGCCAGGGTGTTTGGCGCTTCCAGGTAAGTTTTTTGGGAAAATTGGAGTTTTAATGGGAACGCAGGGGCTAGTGTGCAAATTTTACCAAAAAATTTATTTTACACCTGAGTTTCCCTTGGTTTCTTAACTTGAGTTTTGCGACCCATAAATACCTCCTCCTTCCTCCTTTCTTTTTCGCCATACTTGATACTTGAGCTCAAATCACAGATTTTTCAAAACTTCACCGATTTCAACGTTTTTGAGTCTAAGTTCATCGGTTTTTGCAACCAATTTCGACACCCAGCAAAGGAATGCCTCCCAGAACAATGTTCAAGAAGAAGGGAAAGAAGAAGAACGGTGAGGGAAGTAAACCTACCCCATCGACGTATCCATGGCCTCGCGAAGAAAACACACTGATTGAATTGCCTGATGAGTTGATACCCGAACACTCGGACGAGCAGTGGGACCAAACGGACTCGTTCTATTACAACAAGCTGCTCAACATCAAACTGCAACCAACCTTAGTGATGTGCACAGACACACTAAAACGGTTGGGAATCTTCGATGAGGTAAGCATCATCTTGGGCAACACGAAGCTGACGCAACTCGCTTTCGAGGACGACGATCTCTACCCTGATCTGGTCCGCCAATGCCTCGCATCTGCAAAGTTGCGGTACGCAAATCCGACGAAGCCAAAGGCCGATGAAGCGACTTTCACTTTCTTTGTTGAAGGGAAGCGCTACAGCATCGACATGGCAACGTTTTGCACTGCTTACGGGTTTCATGACGAGGATAAAGAGCTGCGTTTCCCGAGTAAGTTCGAGGTTGCCAACCAATTTTGGCAAACCATCGCCTCCGGCCACTACAAGTCGAACACGGCAAGCGTATCAGTCATTCGCCACCCAGCTGTTCGCATCTGTGCGAAAATCTTCAACAACATGCTGTTCAACCGTGATTCTGGGAATAAGGTAGCGCTGGATGTTTTGATGTTGCTTTACTTTGGTTGTGGTGATTTGGTTGCAGACTCTTACAGCGTCAGCGTCCCGGTCGAGCACAGTATCAACTTTGGAGTTCAGCTGGCGCAAACCATATGCGCAGTGAGGACCAAACCTTTTGGGAGTTCGCAGGTCA
Source organism: Eutrema salsugineum (assembly GCF_000478725.1). NCBI lineage: Eukaryota > Viridiplantae > Streptophyta > Magnoliopsida > Brassicales > Brassicaceae > Eutrema > Eutrema salsugineum. Next base: position 2,183,594 of record NW_006256828.1, on the reverse strand, counting down.
TTTACATTGGGAGTCTCCTCACAGCGCTTTTCACTTTTGCTCATATTCCTCTTCGGTATGCTACAAAAGATGTGAGCCGAAGGAGAATGGACACAGCCCATCTGCTGACTTCAGGTTTTCTATGCGATGAGAACACCTACAGCTACAAAGGTGCTTACGGAGTTGCACAGCGCACACCTCTCCCAAATCCTGCCATGACCGTACTAAACACTGCAGCTAACCTGCGTTTCCTGATGGAGGTGCCACTTTTAGCTGATGCAGCACACGACGGAGCACCCGCTCCGAATTCTGGAGCACCTGCTCGCGCCAGTTCTTCATGCTATCCACATTCACCGCAGGGAGATGAGGAGCTGCCTGACTACGTTTCAGCTGATGCTGGTGAGTTCGATTTGGCTCCTATCTCTGATGATCCTGATGATGCAGAGTTTCGGAGGTGGATGGTCGCGTCTACAAAGAAGAACAACAGCCTCATGAAGAGGTTGTTGCAGATGCTTACCAGTGGATGTCGTAGCAGCACAGCGACCGCAGCCAGTTCTCCGGAGAGGCACCCGAGACGCAGACGTCGCACTGGTGGATCTGGTAGTGAGAGCCTGGAGGACACCTCCACTCACTGACCGCTAGTAACATCTCTCTACCACCATTGTATTATCCGCCTTGGTTTCTTTTCTTTTATTTGTTTCGACAGGATTTTTCTCTGCTCCTATTTGTACACCAGGGACGGTGTATAATAAGTTCGGGGGAGGATCTTGTCATCTTTTGCATTTTCTTGTGTTTTTCTTGAGTCAGTTTTAGTTTGTTTCTTTGAGTCAGTTGGTTATATGAGTCAAGTCAAAACTTGTGGGAATAATGACCAATTCTATGATGATTTCAGACCATCTGTAAATCTTGACCGTTTTGTTTCAGTGATCATTGCTGCAGAATCATCTAGATCGACTAATGGAAAATCCAAAGACCAGCAGTAGACTAGAGGAGCCCAAAATTCTTGACTAATCCATTGAACCTGAGCTAATTTCTCAGCTCTTCATTTTCCTCATCGATCAGGTTAGTGCTCATAAGGCTTGACTCCTCATTCTTACCTGACAAATAAAGACCTGTGTGATAGATTTGGTATTCCTCTCTCATGTTCTAAGCATTGTTTCAGGCTGTTTCTAAAAAAAAAAATGATCAAAAGGCAGAAAAGATTGAAATGATTTTCTTTTAGAAGTAAAGGATTAGGAAAATTTCCAAGGATCCCATTATTTTACTTCTAAAGTGGAATGATCACACAAGGGATGGAAGCGAGGGGTATGAAAATTTCCTATGACCCCATTATTCGCCTACACCTTTGATATATGATGAGGGGACAAACCGGGGATTCGGTGGCAATCACCATCAATACTCGCGTCTTTGAACCTTGTTATATGTGCCGAAAAAAAAAAAAAAAAAAAAACGAAACAGCTTGAAAAGTGAATAAATTCGGGGGAGAGGAAAGGTACTTTTGTGTAGTATGGTCAATTTGTTGAGGTATAAGTATGGGAACGAGTCTAGAAGGTCCTTAGCACTGGTTTTATCGATGAGACTCAGCGATGATGGGACATGGATGATGTTATGAAATTGAGGGACTAATCTGGAAAGCTGTAGCGTCTACGGAGAAGTACATGGAGGTTAGATTTTTGATTGATTTTGCAGCAGATTGTCACATGCCTTGGTCAGGTTTACGGTCTTTTGAGTTTTGCGAGTTCCCAGCTTTATCCAGTCATTCTTTTGGAGTTGAATTTGAGTTTGTTTGAGGACAAACAAGGATTCAAGTTCGGGGGAGTTGATGAGTGGAGATTTTGACTCATTCTAACTTGTGTTTACTGATTGTATTAGGAGTTTTTGGAGTCTTTTCAGGAAGTTTCAGGTGACTTAGAGGCCTTATCAAAGGATTGGAGTGTTTAGGAGGCATTGGAGCAAAAGGAGATGAATTTGAGCAATAAGGAGCTGTTTCACACGTTTTTGGAGAAATCATCCCCGGAGCACCTGCTCCCGGTTTGGACCCTTCGTGGAGCACCTGCTCCAGACGGGAGAAAAATAAGGAAAACATCTTTACATAATCTCAAGCCGCGTGAAAGGAATAAAAAGAGTCCAAGCCGCCTATCTTTTCTTCTACGCTTTCTTTTTACAATTTCCTGAACCATAGAGTTTTTACTTGTAAGCTTTTGGGAGAAGAAATCTGCTACACTTTGAGAAGAATTCTGAACCCTATTATCTCTTCTGCGATTTTAATTCATGAATTCCTTTCCATCTAATTCTGTGTTTCTTTTCTCCATGTCTGAGTAGATCTCTTAGCTAGATTAAAGCGTTCAAAGGATTTCATGAGTTAGAGGATTAGATGCAAATAGGGCTTGATATCTATTGTCTTCACCATTGTTAGACTTAATGCTTAGGTTGAATTGATCACTCAATCTGCGATTTTAGGTTAATCTGTTCATCAAAAGTTTAATAGGTTGCTAGAATAAACATTGGTGAGCGATTTGTCCTTAGCCAACGACAGTTGAAGTTAAGGCAAATCGTGAACATATCAAACCTGCTAGCTAATGCTTGTCTGCAATTTTCTAGGTTCAAACGACAGTTTAGAATTTAGGTTGTTAGACAAAGTTATCGAGATCACGACAGTGGATCGATAAGCTTTTCTGTTTGAGTTCGAGACTTGCGTTACACTTGTGCCCTGAATAGTCATCTGGTTCTTATCTCTGAAATTCCTGCGAATTGCTTTGGTCTAGTGCTTGTTTTAATTCGAATTTAAATCATTGTTTGCCATTCTGTTTACTTTTTAGTTTTCGTAGCAAACCATCTTTCGTCTTAGCTTTAATTCAATCCTCACAAATTCATAGAGTAACACTGGTCCTCTGGATTCCGAATCCTTTATATTACAACCACATCACTGTTCTATTGCAGTAGAAACTAGGAGTATATCCAGTCTGAATCACTGATCTAGATAGTTAGTGTTGCGAAAGTTTTCATTAAGTATCAGCCCTAGAATGAAACAGGAGATTTTTCCGTAGGAGTGGAAACCTACCTGCGGCGAGATCGTGAGTATTGACGAGTCTTGTGCAGCTCTTGCATTCTCTCCCTTCCAGGGCCAGAGTGGAAACCTACTGGTCAGGGTTGCGAGAAACAATTGGTTATGATCACGACAGTGACGTAGTCATACCGTCGTACTCTAGCTCTAGAACCCATATATTGTTATCCGTCAATCCCAATCTATCTACACTAATGTTAAAACCGATTATGATCCCTTAGAGTTCCCAAAAGCTCAGCTTTTTTAGTCATAGTTTACAATTCCATCGATTTTTACTTGCTTTCTTAGACCTGCATTTCAATTTCCTTAGTTCGTTATTTACTTGCTTTATTTACCTTTCATGCGATATTTTACTTGCCTTATTTTTGTTTAGTTCGATATTTTACTTATTCCATTTGCATTTCATTCATTTTCTTTACCTGCTTTTTAGGATAAATTTATTTTCTTTTTTTTTGTTTTAGTTTAATTCGCAAGAAAAACAGCCAACCTTTAAAACCAATTTAGTCTAGACATAATGTTAAAAACCGTAGAAGAATACCAGGCACACAAATCTCTGTGGATTCGATCCCTAAATATTACAACTGATTAGCTGTGCACTTGCGGCTTTCATTTGTTTTGTTAAAAGTAAAACTTGTTCCCTAAGTGTAGTATATGCCTCTGCAGAATCTGATTATGTTTTCTAGCCAAAGTTTCTATTTTAAGGACGTGTTAGTTGCACATTAAAAAAAAGACGTAGTAATTGTGTGAATTAATATTGCTCAACAGCTCATTGACACAATAATTATTTTCACAGTAAAAATCAAAATTCAGATTGTAAAAAAAATTGAACTCCAATGAATTCTTTATATACTACTGATACTCTCTAATTCTATACATAATCTTTCTTTTTCTTAAATCTCACCACACCAAACTTTCAATAATAGACATGATTGGTTTTTAAATAAGGATTTTAAAAATCGGTTCTTAACTATTTAGATGATTTAGATTTATTCTAAAAACAGAGAAAGCTAAAAATCTCTCTTAAGAACCCTCAATAAACATGCTCTTATGGTTCTAAAATAAGAAACATCTCTAACCATTTTTATCTTTTCTGGTTTTAAATATATTTATAAATAATTTGAAACACTAATCTAAAAAACCGCGATAATCATGGTGTTAGTTTCTTAAACCTTTTCTAGAAAACTTAACGATACTAGTAAAAAATTTGAAAGAAAAATCAATATTTATCGAATATATGCAGATTATTTGTTAAAAGTTTCAAATCTTATCAAACTTTTTATTTTGATGATAACTTAGAATGGTAGAGTCGCTATTTTTTCATATTTTGTACGATGATTCGATGAAGATACGCAAACGCAATGGTGGTTTGATTCATCATGCGAATTTGGATCAGTATTACTCAGTAATAGAGACGAAAGCAAGGATGATTATTCAAGCGATGAAGTTGATAAGCCTAAGTAAAATGCAAATTACATTTTAAACTTATAAATTTTAATTTATTCCCGGGCCACCGCTGATTTGAAACATAACTTCTAACTTCTTTATCTATTTTGGAATATATTGTACTGACATTTTACCTTAACAAAAAAAAGAAATATCGTACTAAGCACTAACATTTTCATAATGAAAAATAAACTTGTACTACCAAAAAGCATTTGAAGAAAAACCAGATACTTATTATACCTTTATTTCCAACTTTTCGCAGGTCACAAAACGACCGCAAAAACAATCAATTTGTTACTATTACTCAATCTTGTATGAAATCACAAAGCATAAGTAAACATAAAATAATTAAGCTTACGTTTAAGTCTCATAGATCTATAGTATATATATTCTCATGGTTGAATATATTACATATGTATTTTTGTCCTCACCCAAAAGAAACAAGAAAAATTACTCAAAGCATGCCATGGACGTTAATTCACACAGGCATTTACAATTTCTCTTCTCATACTCCCAAAACTTTTTAAGTTTAAAAAAAAAAAAAACAAAAAACAAAAGAAAAGGAGAAAAACCAAGGAAGAAGTTAAAGGATCTTTAGCTTTCTTCTTTCCCTGAAAGACTGAAACTTCAAGCTAAAGTAAAATGATCTTTAGACTAAAAAAAGATCAAAAGAAAAACCCAAATACCAGCTTTGAAGCATATTAAGAGACGATCTCACTTCTTTTGTTTTGTGATGTTTTTTTCCTTTTAACCTAATTATTATTATAACTCCCCAAGATTCGGATTTCAAGCAGCTGCAACAGTTCCATTGTGAAAAGCATAATCACGAGATCTAGTTGGAGAAGAAGAAGAGCTTCTTTGTTCTTTTCTCCTCATTGCTGATTTCACAGAATAAGACAGATTCTGCTTCTTCTCTTTCGCTTCATCTCTCTCTATCTGTTCTTGTCTACACTCTTCGCTACAAAACGGTGTGTCTCCTCTGGAAAATCACAAAAATCAAAACTTTGAATCAGACCCATGAATCGTTTAACTGTTTAATCAACAAACTGAAGCAATTCGTATCCCAAAAAAGCAAATCCTTTAATTCAAAACAGAATCTAAATTTTCATTATTTCGACTAAACAGAGAATTTGAAATTAGATCGTGGCTAATATCTTCTTTTAAAAAATTGTTAATCGAAAAATTAGTTCTTTTTTTCTGGGTTTTTCACAATATTGATTAAAAGGAGAGAAATTGAAAAATAAAATCTGATGTATAGGATCTAAAATTACCTGTACATATAGATGTCTCTGTTATCACCAAGTGGCTTCTTACAGAGGAAACACGAATCCAGGAAATGAGGCTGTTGATTGTCGAATCTGAAATCATGGAATCTTCCGGAAAAAGCAGATCTCGGAGACGAAACAGAGTATTGATGGTGATAATAACTCTGAGGATAGTTATTGTGACAATAGTTCGTGTTTCTTAGACTGTTTATTCTAGCGTAAGAGAAAGGACTTGGAACGACACCGTTTTGTGAGGATCCGTTGTTGTTACCAGAAACCCCAGCTTCCATCTCCGATAGAGAAGAAGCTAATTCATCGTCTTCTTCGATGAAATAAGGCTTTCTCGTTGAAACCTCCATTTTTTCTCTGGTTGAGAAAGAGAGAGAAAGAGTTTGTGGGTGGAGAGGTTTTTGTGAGGAAAGTGTGAGTGGGATTTTATAGCGAAAGATCTTTTGTTTTGGGGGTTTAAGAGAGAGAAAGTAAGAAACAAGGGGCGAATTTTGAGAGAGAGGGAATCTATTGGCTTTGTGGTAACCAAAAAACCTTTCTTTGCTTTGTTTTGGAAGTACAAGAAATCGAAAACCACTTTTGTTATTTTCTAGAAATACTTTGAGGCGTTAGAAAATAATTTTTTCGTGACTTATTCGCCCCGCAGTTTCAGAGGAACTTTCGAGAGAGCTTAGTAAAATGTAAAATACTTTTTACACATTTGCTTTTGAATTCAATTATTACTTTTTTAGTTTCTTTTCTTTTCACTCCGACAATAATATTATTAAAGTATTACTCGCTTTAACTTTTCAATGAGAAGTATCTGACTAAAATGATAATCAATTTTTTTAAAAATCATTAGCCATACGTTTCTAATTTTACCTCATTACCACTTAAGACTATTTATTTAATAAATAATTAAATAAACTAAATAAATAAACTAAATAAAAAAATTAAGATTATTTACTATAAATATCTAAAATATACATATTTCCAAGCCAAAAACAAAGTTTGAATAGGTGATCACATCCGTCAAAAGGGAAAAAAGAAATTAAGGTATTGGAAGAAAAGTTTTAAGGTAAACAAATCAAGAGGAAAGAACAAAATAGCGGCAATATTGAAATTAAAAGAAGTTAAGGGTCGTAAATGTAAATAGCTAAATTTCGTCACGGTTCCATAAAACATGGGTCCCACAAGCACTTGGAAGACGTTAAAGAAAATCATGGGGATTCGGGGGAGGAAGTGGACCCCACACGCGTGAGAGTTTTTGTTTTAAGGCGTTACCGTAATGACGACACCACTTTACTACTTGTGTATTTTTTTCTTCTTCTTTCTCGACAAAAATGGGAAATTTATTTTTTAATTGTTTTGTATTTTGTACCCTTTTTTTGTTTAATATAATTCGGTAAAAGAGTAAATGAATAAAATTGTCGTTTTGTCTCCTCTATGAATTTCCGTGGTAGGTGACGTTTTTGCGAAGACTTTGAGGAGCTTGGTGAGCTACAAATAGTAGTGGTGCGGTTAAGGTCGGTCTTTTTTAATGTAGAATAGGTGTGAGTGTGACTAGTTGTGACTGCTGTATGTAATAAGTAAAAACATTACTGTAGATTTTTGGAAGAATTGTGTGTGGACAGTGGATATGAGGACATCATAGCATAGTGGAATCGAGAATGATAATTAATTGAATATCAATCAAAATTTCGTTGTGAATATGGTATGGTAATTGGTAAGGTTTGGTTTCTTGTCGATGAACTAGCGTTTATCAAAACCGAATTCACTAAGAGCATAAACAACGCAGTCTTCATCTGCGTCTCTTATGAATAAAAACATTATTTTAATAAGTTGAATTCTTGAAAAAGCAAAAAACGTCTCTAAAATTGAAACCACAAGAGACGTTTTTAACTCAACTTTATTATTAAAAAGTTATTTAAGAGATTTTAATGGGTCTCAACAATGTTCATGTTTTAAACAGACAAAAAGCAAAGATAATTCTTAAAACAATACTATTTGATTTCGAGTCGGTTATGAAACCACTAATATATGGTGAAAAAAAAATAAAAACATTGTAACGTTGAGGTAAATTATAATTAAACAGATTAAGGTTGGAAATTGTCTGATTTTGTCAATGTACTCGCAAAATGGCGAAATGCATGGTTTGTAAATTTAAATTCTAACAAATTTTGTGATAAAAACAGTCATCATTTTTCTCCAAAAAAAAACACATATCATCGATTAGAACCAAGTGAAACTCATCTCATTATCTCAAAAATTTGCAGATATATTTTCATAAATTCACTTTTATGATTTTATTCTTTTTGTGTACAAACTTTTCTAACATGAAGCTGTTTGTATGAAATTAAAAGTCAGATAAAAGTGCTTTCTGTGTGCTCTTTTGCTATCATCCTTTTACATATATTCATGTCATCGTATCACATTTCATATTGTCGTATCTTTTTTTTCCATAGAGCTCATATCTAAAAGATCCATATTTCTTAAATTGGTGATAGAAGGATGTTTGGTACGTAACAACTACTTCAAACGAAACCCTTTTCTCAAAGGAAAAAAAATACCAATTCAAACGAACTTAAAGTCCACAACATCATTAACAGACCGAGTCACTAACACCGTCCCAATTTTTGTTACACCACAAAAACCTCTTTTATTTCAAATTTTTTTGTCAAAGAAGTAAGTGAAATGTGTGTGTATATTTATATATTACTCAAGTAAATATTTAGGAAATAAAGCTCCAAGTGGTTAACCTATATTTTTAACGTGCAGTTTAATTTACATATAAAAAATATATAAATAATTTGGTAGACTACAATTGCTAAAAAAAAGGAGTTTCTCTGTTCAAGTTTTCAACACTATACTAAAAAATAATGTTTTTAATGTATTGATGGGGAGAAAATAAGACGGGCCTTGGAGTGTGATACACTTTACACGCGCTAAGGAATACGTGTGAAATATTTTACAGTCTTGTTTTAAATATTTTTAACAAAATTCTTCCAGCTCAAACAAAATTCTTCTACGTGTTTGCAAATACCATAAAAATATTAAACTTCTTAAACAAAAAATGATCATATTAAATTTATGTTATAAATTAATTGCCCTATTGTTAAAAAACAAATTATTTGTCCATGCAGCATGCAGCCAAACCAAATAAAACATTTGGGTCTAATTAATAGGTTTGTAATTTGTTTTTCTTTGTGAGTAACTTTCAGTATCAGTCTGTCAACAATTCAAACATGGTGATGTCATCTTATATACAAAACACACATCAGCATTGGAGAAATTGACATATGTATGTCACTTAAATTTTAATTAATAAAAATTTAATATTAAATTTTAAAGCATTTAAAGAATATAAAAAGTTTGTTTTATTAATTGACTCTTAACTAATATTTATATTAATGTTAAACAAAAATTTATGTTATTACTAATTAAAAATATTGATAGATATATATTTAATTTTTATATAACTGTAAATTACTTAATAATATTCAATATATATTTTAAATTATTTTTTAAAGATTATTTATAATAAAATACTAGCAAGTAACAAATAAAATGATGATTCTATTAATTTAAAATTTTTTATTAATTGACTATTAGTTAATATTTGTGTAAATGTTAAACAAATTTTATGTTATAACTAATTAAAAATATTGATGATATTTATTAATTTTAATATAACTTTAAATTATTAAATAATATTTAATATTTTAATTTTCTTTGAATAAAATATTAACAAGTAAGTAAATAACAAATGATGATTATATTAATTTTTTATAAAAATATAAAAAGAAATTAAAAAAATTGAAAATAAAACCCGCACATAATGTGCGGATATTCACCTAGTTTCCAATAATGTTTGCTAATTGATTTTTGTAATTGACCTTGGAACCAAAAAATGATTTTTTAAAAAAAAAAAAGGAATTCTATACCGTAGAAATAAAAATTGTTTTATAAAAAAAAAAAATTCAGCCACTCCTTTTCGCCGGGCATTTCCAGAGAATCCATCGCCCCTAGACTCAGTTGTCATAATTTATATTTTCCTCTTCTAATTTATCTCGAATTTAAAAAAAAAAGTTCATATTTAAAAAATATATACAGATTAAAAATAATATTTTTATATTTGAATTTCTCTACCTATTTGGATAAAATTGAACTAATATTAAAAATTATTTTTTCTTAAAAAAATAATAAAACAAATAATAAAGCAGAAATTATCATAAAACAAATCTTAAATTGAAAAACGTTTTATGTTGAAAATAAATTATTTTAGAACAAAGAGTGTATTAAATATTATTTAATATGTTTAAAATTAGTATGTCTTTTATGTCGCTTATGACTTTATCATTGTTTCTTGTTTTCAATTAATATAGTTTAAATTATCGATAATTAAACAGATTTATTTACGATTTTTTCATCTAAATTTTTTTACGCATATACGTTTTTAATTAATGTATTATTTAATTACTTTGGATAAGAAAATAATCACCAAACAATTTGTCGAGAATTAGCTATACACCAAGATAGTATAGGAGGGAAATAAGGAATAGTTAGACCGACGTAAAATCAACATTTAATTCAGAAAATAAATATATGAATGCCATTTTACCTGCGTTGTCCTCAGATATTGGATCTCTCGAAACTTTCAAAAAGTACACGTGTGATTTAAAGGCTTTACAAATTGTGACACGTAAGAGCTAACCGATTACGAATTGCCTGCTTCACACTGAATCTAGTATCATCTGTTGTTTTCATAATCGGACGGTCAGTAATTATAAGAGGTTTCTTCAATTTTTGGCCTTCCGATTAGAAACTGATTCTATTGTCCCCACAGTCACCGACTCGGTCCCCTTAATGATACGAATTAACCAGCATAACGTTTTTTTTTTTTGATAATTATAAGAATCTCACAAGAATGAGAAACGAAATTAATAATCAGAGAAGTTTTGGGCCGTAAAACAAAAAAAAAAAAAAATCAGAGAAAGTATATGGTAGATAAAAATTTCACATATAATACTCATCATAACCAACGAATATAATGAGACAATCCCAAGCACATGTTTTCATATGATAGTTTCTAGGCTTTTTATTTATAAATAGCGAAACATAATTAAAATCGATAATTGCTTTGCTGAGTTCGTTACATGTGATGTGTTTTATAAAAGAAGTTGCAACCATTGTGGCGCACCATGAGCCATTATTGGTGTGATTACTTTGAGTGTATGTACCAAATACATCACATAAACAAATCAAATATAAATCTAATACAGAGATCTTCACTACTCCCTCCATTTCATAAAAAGTGTCATTCTGACATTTTTCATATTTATTAAGAAAATTATTAAAAATACTAATTTGCCATTTATTAATACATTAAATAACTTTTTTCTAATTAATATATTAAATTAATATGGTTAAAATTGGAATATTGTTTAAAATTCTGCATTGAAAATATAAAACGACACTCTTTATGAAACATAAATAAAACTTTAAAACAACAATTTTGGTGAAACAGAAGGAATATAATTTAATAAATTAAGTCAATATTATTTGTTAAAATTGATAATACCAAGAGCACACTTGCTCTATCGAAGATTCCCAAACATTAGGTTGGCTAAAGCAATACACCTAGTTAAACAACTTTTGGATCTACCATGATGACGTTTTGCTCTTAAACAAGAGTTTGGATCTTAGCTAAATACCACGCATATTTAGACAAATCAACCTCCGGTTTGGTATTTTCCACCTTCTTTTTTGTTACAATATTTTTAAAACTTCATTTCATTTTTTCGTGTGGTCAAAACTTCATTTCATTTATACCATTAACAGTTTACAAAGTCATTTTCATGCAAAATAGTAAATAATTTGGACAAATTATCACAAATTAGCCGATCTCGTGTGTATAACATTCTTCTTGGCAAGCCGATCAGCACATCTATTTCCTTTTCTCTTGGTAGCACAATTTCAACTGTTGAAAACCTTGTTTTTATTACAATTAAGTTGTTTCAACTTCCAGTTGTTTATTTTATTTGTGATAAATAAAAACAATATCATGTTATCAACTTTTATGGTTGTAACTTTTATTCAAACTTATGAACGTTCTCGGTCTAGACCGTTTCAAAAATTGAAATTTGAATTCAAAACTAGTCAAAAAATATACATATTAAATATAGTTTGCAAGGTTGACTAAAAACGAAAAAAAAATTCAATTTTCAACGGTATAATTGGTAAGAGATGTAAGAAATGTCTGTAGTCTTTACAGCATTTTTAAAGCATTTTTTTACCAATCAAGGTTTAAATTATGTAGGTAGATCCCACTAAAAACTCACATCCCTTACCACCATTTCTTTTGTAATCATATTTTGATTTTAGTGACATTATATAAGTTATGTTATATATATTATATATATATATATATATTTAAACCCCTAACATTGTAAGGCACATTAACATGGTATCATAAATTTTTTTATGTATTATAAACATCATAGCAATTATTTTTGGCAAAACTCCTTAAGTAAAAAACAAAGCTATAAAATTATATAGTTTCTCGTTTGGTAAACACCCGACTTTGGGCTAGAAATATAATCGAAAAGACAAATGAGATCCGTAAGAACTATGACGCTGGACCAATTGTGTTAGTATATGGGCCATTTGTGAACTGATTGGGGTTTCAATTTGGGCCGCACTTTAAGTAATTTATCATTCATTGTTTACCACTACCTTTGGCTAGACTGCGTTTTCCCCAACTTTCAAATTCCAATAGCAATATCATCTTCTTCATTTTTTTTTTTGCAATATCATTTTTCCCTCGAAATTATCATTTTCAATTTGTCGTAACCGAAAAATTATCAACTGGTTTAATTTTGCGTCTATCTTCAATTTTGTTACTGCTCGGTTCGTAATTATGAACGAATAAGTCGCGTCTATCTTCAGTTTTGATTATGTTTTTGGTCATATCATATAAATGTACTTGTTTTGTTTTGCAAGATATAAACGAATAATGCACTCAGATGCCATGTCATATTGCATATTGTTTGTTTTCACATAAATAGTGCGATTGCATTATTGTCACGTGAAATTTTAAAGTCTATTGATGCAACTCATAAAGAAAGTTGTCTCACCAAACTTGGAACATATCGAAGCATTGGATTAAGTTCTCTTTTATTCTTCTTCTAAATTAATTAACTTTACTAATTTAATCTTGATCGAACCGCACCTTCATGTCTTTGCATCATTGTCTATGCGATGCATCATCACATCCTCATGGACCCTCTAATTTATAGTGTTCTAATCACAACATTCTTTTTATGTTTATATTTAATATATTTTTTTGTCTTTTGTTTTGGGGCAGTTATGTTCCAAGCTGTCATTATTGACAGAAAATATGGTGTGTAGGTTTGAAATATGATAAGGAATTGTGATATGATAATCGGATTTTACTAGAAATTCGAATGAATTGACACAGCTAGCAAGCCTTTTAAGAATCAGTTCGTAAATATATATATATATATACATACATATTTTTTTTTATCTTAATGTGTGCACCAACAGTAAATTTTAGATGATTTGATTCTTGCATCGGATAAGTTAGATACGTAAAAATAGCTTAACTATTTAAAATGTTATGTTTTAGTACTGTTAAATTAGTTTCATGTCCAGTATTTTGTCTCAGAAGTCAGAATAGATGGTTTATGTTCATGTATCAGCCACAAATGTTATTAAAGATCGTTCCCAAACTTTTAGAGATATGATACTGAAACTTCCTAACGTAAAAAACAAAGAAAGATATCACGAAGTCATGTCATTAACAAAATATTTACCAGAAAGAAGAAAAAATATATCATTAACGTAGGTACAACATACACACGGTTAATTTTAACTAAAAAAGGATTACAAATATTTGATATTGAGAAAAAAAGTTTTTAGACGCATGTAAACTAGATGTAAGGGAATAACTAATTAAGCTAAGAGTACTATATGGGCACAATCTTCATTACAAAAACATAAATAACTAACTTACCTGCATACTTTGGAATGAAATATGGATTATATATCAATTAGTAGAAATATAGAATATATAATTATCGTTTTATTTTATTTCTGCAGGTATGAGTTGGTCTTCCACTTTCGTTGATTTGAGACAAAAGCAGTCTCATGTTTACTGACTTAATGACTCTTTGTTTTACCATTTTCAAATGTGAACAAAACCCACTTTTGTTCGTTAAAGTCTATGTTTACCAATATTTTTTGTTCTGGTCACGCAAGTTTATTGATTTTTTTTTGTTCTTTATTACCAGTTCGCATATCTTCTACATAATAGTAATTAGAATTAGGATTGCAAAACTAGAAATATATGACAGAAGATATGACAAAAAAAAAAGATGCAAGTAAACGAAAAATATGGGAAGTTATCTAAAATTATATGAGCAAATTGAATAAAATATTCAAATAAAAGGTGAATAGATGGAGGTAGAGCATATATATGATATAGTATTAATTACTTTATTTTTCAAACTGTTATAAGTTTGAAAAAGGCATGAATAGTATTAATTAGTATATATTTTTGAAACTGTTATAAGTTTGAAAAAAGGCATGATATGAGCGTATAGAGTTATAGGTATATGTCTGCTATTGCACTATGTGATGTGGAAGTCACGAGTTGTTTACAATTATTGTTCCTATCCCCCCCTATTGAATTAAGGGACATCTCAGGAATAAGACTAAAAGAAATGCTCAGTGGTTTTGGAGAAAAGAATTCAGAAAATACTCTTTTTAAAAGGAAAATTTTAATCATATCTAGCATCTATTCTCATACAATTTATATACATCTATTTTGAGTCATTCGTTTTCTTTATTTTTATAAAACAAATTCACGTAGCGAAAGTTTATAGTGATAAGAAGGCAGTGATCCATTGATTATTGAAATTGTTGAGATCCCAATATATACCTGAACCAAAGACGAAAGAACTAAAATATATTATCTTGTAATTTGTTTTCTTTCAAAAAAGCTATCTATGAAAATCTGAAAAATAACAACAAACCTTAGACTTAAATATACCTACCATACATAAGAAAATATGTTTTACATATTAAAAGTTCTGAAACCTCTAAAGCCTTAAAAAAAAACTATAATTCCAAATCCTAACTAAAACAGGAACACTACTAAAATTCTATCTATACAGGAAGTACAAAAATAATACGCAGCATTAGAAATTCTATAATTAAATAAAATGTCATATCTCATATTAATCTCAAATGTCACGGTGTACTACCTTGTTCCAAAAAAAAAAAAAAACACAAAAGAATTTGACAAAACCACTGCATGTGGCTATTCAATATCATATGTACATCAACCTCTCAGCTTCTTTGAAATCAAGGATGAAGAAACTTAAACTCAAGTATATATAATATATAAATGTTCAATTAAATTATATATATAATAACAAATTTCGTTTTAATTATGAAAATACCACCGCTGGGTCTGGTATAACCCATTAAAGAAAGGCCCATTAAGAAAAGAAAACCTCCACGCTTGAATTCTTCGAGCTAAGGCAAAGCGGACAAACTCGCACAGAGCCGTCGCATCCTTTACACAGAGCCAAATGACGACACGGCAAAGCCAACACCGTCGCCGATCGTCGCCGGCAAATCCTACAACTCGGTCCGGTCAATTCGAATCGATCGGGATCAACGTAAGCCGATTCGGCGTCTTCGGCTTCATCCACACCGTCTACGCTACCCGATTTTGGTTCCGCCGCCGTGACTCCGCCGCCGTGGGCAAAGGCTTGCTGCAATCGAGCTTGTAACGACGCCGCTTCGGCTTCTCTCCCCGCCGCTCTCACTTGCCAAGCACGTGACTCCGTCTCGATCTGCGCCGCACGTGCTTCAAGCTCCGCGTGTCGACGCGTGGCTTTCTCGATCTCCGCTTCTTTCTCTCTTAATCTCCGCCTAACTGATTCTTCCGTCGTTCTCAGAAGCTCACGATAGTGCCTCTCACTGTTTTCCGCTAGCATGCGCCTCAATTGCTCTCCCTTTGCAAACAAACAAAAAAAAAACTTCAAAAATCAAGAAGAGAATAAAAATATCACATTTTATGTTTTGTTTATCAAAAATACAAATCAAAATTCCAAAAAAAAAACAAGACAGTCACCTGAGTTTGAAGAAATCTATCTAACTCATCCGTTTGCCGTTTGATTTCTCCGGCGATATCTCCGGTTATCATCGGAAAAGGTGATAACCGGTGTTCTCGATTCTGCGATTGTCCCTGAGACAAACGAAGACCGGTGGATACCACATTAGGATTTCGTCCAGTTCCGATAAATTGCGGCGGAGTAGACGGCGGAGGATTCATCGGAGCCGCCGTGAATTCTAAATCAATCACGGACGAAACTTCTCTGGCTCGCTTTCTTGAATCGACCCCTGTTTTTTCCCGACCAAAAGTTAAACCGATTAATTTTTTTTGACATAATTAACCGATTAGTTTCTTAGCATAACCGATCGGTTTGGAATTAGAAAACAAACCGGCGTTGATGGAAGGAAACTGAGATTTGTGCAGCTCCGGCGAGCATTCATTCCCTTCTTGTCCGTTTCTGAGAAATCGAAACATCAAACATATGATTACATACACATATATATATATATATATATATATAGAGAGAGAGAGAGAGAGAGAGAGAGAGGAGAGGAGAGAGCGAGAGAGTACCTGTTGAGGAAGAAGACAGTGGAAGGATGGTGATGAGCTTGAACCGCCATGAACAAGAGAAGAAGAAGAAGGAAGGTTCTTAATGAGAATCTTTAATATGTATAAATCACACAAAAGATATGTATGTATCTACGGTTGAATCGGACATGGTGATGAAAGTGGTGAAGATTGAAACTTTGCTTCGGGATTCTTTATTTATTTGTTTTGTTAAAGAATTGTTACAAAAAAATTTTAGGAGAAATAAATGGTGAAGAAGAGGAGGAATGGAATGGAATGGAAGTATTTAAGGGAAGGCTTTAAAGTCTCTTTTGTGCACATAGTAAGCATGATTCTCATTTATTATAAACCCAATGTTGAATTACTTTCATTCGCATCTTGATTTATTCACTTTTTTATTGTTTTTAATGGAAACGGATATTTCGTTTTTAGATCTATTCCATACTTCTATATATTCGTCAATCTTAGCAGTATTTTATAAATAAAATATTACTAATGAAAATAAGAAAGTCAATTAGTTACAAGTATCAAATTTTCATCTTTATATTTTTACCAAAATTATATATGTTACTTAATTTTTATATATGTTATATACGTATATGTATGTTGGAAAAGAGAAATGTACAATTAGATTCATGAATCACATTTGTAGTTTGCTTACTAGTTTTTTTCAGTAAACCCAAAATAACAAAATGTAGATAATATTCCCTAAATTTATAGGAAATAACAGTAAATGTTAATAGAAATAATATAAATTTCTATACGGTAGTTCTCTATAAAATTATAAACTTTTAACTAAAATACTTAATGTTATATTAATATTAATATCTTTAGCTGACATTTTATTAGTTTTTTGTATAAATATTGACATATTCGGTGACCTGTGAGATATTTAGTATACAGTAGTTGTAGAACTGAAAGTAATTTCGGCATATATTTTTTTTTTTCGCGTCTGTTTGGATAAAATCTTCTTAAACTAATATAATCATTGTCCTTAATCACATATTCAAGTTTTTCTAAGCACATATGCAAACATAAACCAATTTTACCTTTATAAAAATATATAATTTCAGTATGTTTTGGAGACTAAATAATTGTACGTATTATATACCTTTATCTGTCTTAATCGAAATTTACATAATTTTTTTTTTTCAAAAATTCTTCTCAAGCTTTCTTCCTTTTGGTGTTTTCTTGCTTTTTCTCTCAAGAAGACTCTCTGTCGTGTTTGCTCATTGCGGCTATCAAACGGTACCGTCTTTTCTTGTAACACTATTTTCTTCTTCGTCTACTTCAAATAACGTATTTCAAAATTTGCCATGTTAAGATTTGTTTAAATCCAGTATAATAGAATTACGAAATTGTTCGAAAAACAGAAAGTGTCGTAAATTTATGATTCACTGCTCGCGTAATCGTATTATTCATTTTTTTGTTGTTAGCATTTCAATTTTTTTGTTTTACTAAATACAGTTCATATTATTCACGATTGTAAAATAGGTAGATTCAAATGAAATTTACTGTTACATCTGATTGAATTTAAGAAACTATGGTATTGCAGTTGCAGGTAACTGACTTTGTCCATGACAAAGACATGATATATATTTGCGCGCGAACACACACACATACACTATATATATATATATATTGGGTTAGTAAATTATCACGAGTTCATGATGGAACAAAAATCTAACAACTAAACAATAATCAACAAGTTTTATCAAACTAAACTGCAAGTTATGAGTATGTAGTATTATATAGATATTAGGTGGGTTGTTGCTCTTGGCTTAACCTAATAAAATTTCAAAAATTAATTAGCTTTGAACATTAGGCGAGGAAGAAACATATGTATATATACGATGATATCAGAAATTTTGGTTCAAGTTCAAACTAATTTTTAGAGTATATACACAGCTAGCTGCCATAAATTTTTTTGAAATACTGATAAAATAAATGTAAAATCAATTTCTACTATAGCCTAATTGAACGGTGACCATTGGGTTGTTATTGTCTTGATTTGACCAAAACAGAGCAATGGTAGTGATTGTTATAAAACTAAAAATCTAATAGTAATGAAAATAGTAATGGAGACATAACACACTTTTGTTCTTTGCCCTTTAGAGGAGCCCACCACACCAAATTATGAATTCTTGGGCAAAACTTCTTGAACATTCAATTCTTCTCTTCCTAAAACATGCTATCCTCACTTTTCAATCTCTCTTACTCCTCACCCAACAATCTCATATTCTATATTTCCTTCATATTCTTTTTAAAGTTATATAGATAAATAACATAATTATCTATATATGTATCACACAATATACAGAGACAAACACATTGGTTACTTGGATTTTGGCGCGAGTGTTTTATATGTGGTGGGCTTACAAGACATTTTTAGCCAAAACTTGCTCACATCCGAGATGAGTTGGACGCTTAAGATAAACTCAAATACCTGATGCCAAATCGTAAAAAATAGTATATCTTTATTGGTTGGTACATGTGACAAGGCATCTTCAAGAACATTGAGTGTATATCTAGAGTGAGAGTAATTGGTGAAGGCAAAACAACAAGTTATATATGTGTATGCTAAGAGATGTTTTTAGTTACTTAGAAGACTTTCTATTTAATGTTTATCTTATACATACAATAGGTGTAACTTTAGCCAATAGTTGGATTTGTGTGTTGGCCATGATGAAAAATGGGGGAATTAGTTGAGAATAAGAGGATGGAAATTATTTTCTTGTAAAAAATAAACTTAAGAAAATAAGAAGTGGAAAGAAGAAGAGTCAATATTCAAAGGTGTAGATTTGATTAGATGCAAAATACACAATTGGACATCATTATTTTATTTTATTTTTAATTAGGGTTTTAAAAATTATCCCTTTGTCCACCTTCACGTTTCCTCATGAGTAACAATAATAATGCTTCACACTATGCAATTTTACATTCTCAACCAAAAAAGTCGTTTCCGTCTTCTTCAAAACGAAGGAGATATATAAACATATACATACCTGTACATAATATGGTCATGGTTACATTCTAAATCGAAAAATCAAAATAAAAATAACGAATCATACATGAAACAATTTCGTTTATTTTGTCATAGTTATTGTAAATATCAGTTATATTTTCATGTATTAAAATAACTATATATCTAACAATATAACGTAGTTTAAAATGATAAAATTATGTTCAAAGTTTTCATGATTTTATATATAGAATATTAGGCATTGTTTTCTTAGAAAACACACTCATATCTTAAAACAGCATTTATTTTGGAACGAAGACTAATTTTTTCCGTATATTTTTCAAAATTCTAGTGAGAAGGAATTGTAGTAAGAATAATAAGACTCTAGCTAATTAAATTCAAAAATAAATAATAAGATGAGAATAGACCATACACACACACATATTATATATAATAAGTATAATTTGTGTGTATATAGACAAAAGGTGTAGAAGTAGAAATGTGGTGGCAAGAGCTAGACAGGTATGCAAAAACATTGATGTAAGGGAATGGCATCTCTTGAGCCAATACATGATTTGGTCCAAGTCAAATTTCCTTATGAATTAATTAATCTAATCATGATTTGTTTATATATTGGCTGTCTATCAAAAGCACCATACCATGAAGTTAACTTAGGATGCTGAGCCTATCAATTTATTACTTAACATTTTCTGGTTAAGTTCATGAGCCCATCTTTGTTTGTTGAAGATATGAAGAGTGGAATAAAAGAGGAGAAATTGCTAAAAATAGGCCACAATTTAAATGCAAATGCAAAAGTATATCACAAATTCAACCTATTGCAAAAATAGGTCAGAGGGATAGAAAAATTACAATTATCTCCTACATGAGTAAACAATAAAACGGATGTCTCAATTACGATTATAACCCTTCGAAGTCTGCAAATACTAATGAAGTCTACTCAGCAGACTGATAAAGAAGTCTACTATAATATTAAATCTTATATTTAAAATTATATAAAAATAATTTAAACTGAAATTTGTTTCTATAAATCAAATGTCAACAAGTATGATCTATATAAATTATAATTTAATAAAAATAAATCATTTTAAACCATCTAAGATAAACATCAAAAGTGAATAATTTTAAAGTAGGATTGTAGACTTCTTTATAAGTCTGCTCAAACCGTAAACGAAATTAAAATAAAATATTGATTTAAACCGGAAATAATTAACCTAACCAGATATAACCGGATATTTTTGCCCTATTATATAAATGAGATTTTACCCTAAATCAGAAACTCTCCACTTTGATCCCTCTCTCCAAAAACGGCGCTGCATTTTCTTTGTTGCTGTAATCCTCTTTCTTGCTGCTCTCCATTTTTGCTATGTTCTTCGTTCACTTGAGTTCGGATCTGCAATCATCTACAACAAGGACCAAACTTGGGACGACCACGTAAGAATCTGTCCCATTTAATTATTTTACAATTTTTTGTTGATTTCATCTTCTTCTAATGCTATTTTGGTCGTTTTCTTTGTTATTGCAGTGGATTTTCTGGGTGAAACTATTCGTTGGTGCAGCTCTTGTGGCTCTCTACCAACAGCTTGTCATCAGAGCAATTCCATTCATGACCACAAGCTGATTTCTTTCTTAGATTAGTCCCTTTCTTTTTTAAGTTTTTTGTTTTTTTTCTTTTTCACAGAGGCTTTTTCCAGTGTATTGTTCTCATCCTTTCCTATTTTATTTTCTTTCTCTCGGATCCATTGTCTGTATCCCATGTTCTAAAAAGCGGCCGCCAAGACCAATTAGTCGTTTAAGACTTGAAATCAAATTCTTTGAAAATTCTTTTTTTTCTTCGTTTAAGACTTGAAATCAATATATGTATGCCAGATCTATAAGATTTAGGTGTGAATAATAAGAATAATGCAAAAAACTGACTGACTATGTGAAAAAATTGGCTTGCGGCCGCGAAAAAGAGTTGCAGAACTCGAAAACCCTAGATAGAAGACGAAAACAAAATTACAATTATGCCCTTTTTTAAAACAAAAAGAATAACCAAAATTGGAAGCATAATGGTTCGAACCTACGTTTTTTGGGCAACAAGTGGGTCTGTTTCCACCAGACCACAAGAGTTTGTTAACGTTGTACGCATTAATAAAGTAATTTATATACTATCAAGACCGTTAACAAAAGTGGCCAATAGTTAAAGTTGAGGACAAACCATGACAGGTAAATGCAAGAATAACTGATTTTTCAAACTTATACAAATGCAAGAACAATACCAAATAAAAATAATTGAAAGGAAGTAGACTTCTAAACTTCTTTAGAAGTCTACAAAAATAGATAAATCAAACAAGAAAATTCATTACTTTGTAATTATAACACATAACAACGTCAAACTCATATAGATGCAACACAAAAAACAAATAAACATGTCAAAACAAGAAAATCATTTTTACAAGTAACAAATATTTCAAAAATGAATTTTTTTTAAAAAATAATTAGGCAGACTTCGTATGCAGTCTGCTATGATATGCTAATACGTAACAGTAGACTTCATCTACAGACTTCTTTAGAAGTCTGCCTAGATGTGCTAATTACCTTTCAAACCAAAAAAATTCATAACTTTATAATTATAACACATAAACACACCAAACTCATACAGGTGCAAGAATCATACATAAAATGCATTTACAATTTAAAATTTAAAAAAAAACATTACAAATACTTTATAAAATGCATTTTAAAAATTTAAAAAAATACAGACACGTTCAAAATCCGCCGGGGAAATTTCACTTTGAAG
Organism: Eutrema salsugineum; assembly: GCF_000478725.1. Lineage (NCBI taxonomy): Eukaryota > Viridiplantae > Streptophyta > Magnoliopsida > Brassicales > Brassicaceae > Eutrema > Eutrema salsugineum. The sequence continues at coordinate 2,161,379 of NW_006256828.1, read as the reverse complement.
TCTTCTATAAAAAGGGTTATTTTTGCATTTGACCAAATATTTGACTTTTCGTAGTAGACTTCTTTTTGCAGTCTGCGAGAAGAAAAAGTTATTTTTGCAATTGACCAAAAATTTGATTTTTAGAGCAAACTTCTTAAGAAGTCTGCTGACGAGTAAAAGAAGTCTGCTATAGTAAAGAAGTCTGCTTATGAAGTCTACTCTACAAAAGAAGTTTACTCAAGGTTATTTTTGCAATTGACCAAAAGGTTGACTTTCGAAGCAGACTTCTTTAGAAGTCTTCTTTAACAGTCTGCTTGTAGGTCAGATTTGCATTTGACCGAATCTTAATTAAATAAATAGCAGACTTCTAAAAGAAGTATGCTATTTATTTTTTTGTAGCAGACTTCAATTGAAGTCTGTTATAAAAGTCAAAAGTTGTCAAAATCTTGGTCAATTGCAAAAATAACCTTTCGAGTCAAATTACGAAATAGCAGACTTCTCTATAAAAGTCAAAGTTCTTTAATTTTTTTGGTCAAATGCAAAAATAACATTTTTTTCTCGCAGACTACAAAAGAAGTCTACATGGTTTTTTTTGTTTAGAAAGGAAAATCGCAGACTTTTTTTGAAGTCTGCTTACACAAATATTAAAAAAAAAGTCAATTGCAAATCTAACCTCTGCGTTGACTAGCAGACTGAAAAAGAAGTCTGCTTTCGCGAAACAGAGCTAAATGTTAAAGAAAATGAAGTAGGTGTTTACCTACTTCCAATTTAATTTCGATTAACTTTGACAAACACCCAGAGTTTTGTATAGCACCGATAACAAACTAGCTAAGTCGTTGTTATGCAAGAATCTCCAAAAATAGATGATTTATGAAATTGGAATTTATAAAAATGAGCATGAAAGAGTTTTTTAGATGAAATTAGAGAGAAATTTGTAGGTAAAATGAAGTTATAAGCGACATAATAAGCATTTAGAGCTTCAAAATTGGTTGGACAAACATTTAGAGCTTCAAAACTGGTTGGTAATGGTGGTTGGCAAAATTGAAAAGATGACATTTTCGTAAATAAATGATATATTTTAGGATGGTTGTGTCTTTTTAGTATTTTTAAGAAAAAACAAAAATTAAAAATATAATGGCATTTTTGTGAATATATGTGGTTGTAAGGAGATAGTAGGGAGAAAGTGGCATTTATTAAAGAGAGAAAAAAAGAAATTATTTTTGCATTTGACTTCAAATTGTGGGTTATTTGTGCAAGTACCCCAATAAAAGAAGGTCACTTTTGTATTCTTGTTTTTAATTTTAATTTTTTTGACGCCTGTTTTCAATTTTAATTTTTAGTCCTTTTTTGTCAAAAGTTTACTATAGTCTATATTATTGATAATTATGGCTTTTCCTATTTCTCCTGTGGCTTGTGCCGTGAGTCATGGCCTCACGTAAGAACCTAACAAAACACGAAACATACAATACTTATAAGATAAATTAACGGTCGGTTTAATGCATAATGGTGACATGTGAGTGATAACATGTTCATGGTAAAGTAAGTGTTTGGTCTCTTTATTACTAATCGATGGCCAAGAAAATCTCTTTTTGGACATGTACACGAAAATAAGATAAGAAACCAACTTAAGTCTGTTCACTTAGGCAAAATCATATATACATAATAGTTTTTAATATGATATACACGGTCAGTTGTGGAGACAGAAAATTTTTTTACATGGATCACAATATTTATTATCTAAAAAAATTATATAAATTTCACTGAAAAAAAATTTTCATCATTGATAAATATCTCATAAATACATTTTATGCTCACTCATATTTTAAAATTATTTGATTATAGTTTCATTGTTTTATCACGGTTTTATTATGATAGTTTCAAATATTTGTTTTTCAATAAAACAAAGTAGATAATTGCTTAAAAATTCATCACCAATAATATTACGCATAGTCGTATTCACAAATTTTATTTTTTGGCGAAATTCCTTTCTAAATTATATCAGTTTTTAAAAAGAATTTAAAATTTATCTAAGTAATTATTATTTAAGATGAACTCTTATTTATAGTGCTTCCGCTTCTAAATTGAAGCACTTTACAATGTGGGACAATTATAAACTTTGGCATGAATTTTTATTTTATAATTTTTGTGATTGTTATTGGATCAACATTCTCTAATATTTATTAAACTATCTTAAATTTCAAATTTTAGAAAAGTTAATTCTTATTTTAGATTTGGATAATAGACCAATTAAAAAAACTCAACAACAATTTATTTATTTTTTAGGATTTCACCTGAGGCAGCTGACCCTCCTCAACTGAAGCTGGCTCCGCCACTGTACACGGTAGATGGATATTTAATCAGGTATTTATAAAAATTACTTCTAACATAGAGATAATAAGAAAATAAAGTTTACTTTCTTTTGTTGTTGAAAAACTTTTAGCGATTTGTACACACTTTGTTTAGTTTGTTCCTTCCTTCTACCTCTCTTTTTTTTTTTATATGTATGGATATTTTTTATGTGAGATTGAGAGGCGTTTGGAAGTTAGCCAAATTGTAGCTTTCAAGAAAAACCAAACTAATTAATCAATACTCTCCCTAAATGTGTGTTTCATTTATGATATATGGATGGCTATGGATTCTTATATTCATTATCATCACGATCAAGTCAATTGCATATATATAGTCTATATGGATTCTTACTCATCATCAAGTCGATCAGATAATCTTATAGTATTTATGTATGTCATCTTTATTAGGGCTGGGCAAAATATCCGTTATATTTACTTCGATCCGTTATTCGTCTCGATTCGATCCAAAAAATCTGGATATCCGTAATTTTATGGAACAAAGCAAATACTAAAATTTAATATCCGTTAAAAATAGAGCAAATCACAAATACTAAAAAAACTAAGACGGATATCCGCTCCGCTCCGGTATAAATATATATGTATATATAGATAGATAATAATTCATATAAAGTGTATAATTATTATATATAAATATAATTTTTGTGAGTTTTTGTTTATAAATTTGATTATTATAAATATTAAAACTTAATAATTTAACAAAAAAAAATATTTTTTTAAAGAAAATATTGTCATTTTTAATGAAATTTTGAATTTTTTATTTTTTATTTTAAATATATTATTATTTAAATATTTTTTTAGTAGGATTAGATATTCGGCAAATATTCAGATTTTTAGCGGATATCCGTTTTTTTGGATATCCGGATAATTACGGAGCGGATACGGATCAGAAAAATGATTCTCCGGCCGGAGCGGATCACGGATATCTCCAAAATCCCGGATATCCGCTCCGCGCCCACCCCTAATCTCTATATGTACGTATCTAGTTCCTCTATTATATGGATCCACGAATATGAACTTAAATGTGGGAGCAATGAGGCTAACTACTTTCATAATGTTATTTTTTGGACCCACTTTTTTGAATTTCGAAGACTAATGATTCCCTGTAGGAAGGTCAGAAAATGGGAAAACCAAGGCACATCCTTCATTTGGTGGAAGACAATACATTTTTTTATTTTTTAAATATGAATCAAGATTCATATTCCTTTGGTAGTAATCCAAAATCAAATCCAACACCTCCAATTCGTTTTTCTTTTTAACAAATGATATTACACCAAAAAATAAACTATAACAGAACTACAATTAATCTATGAATTAGATAAGAATCGATCTAATCTGAGGTCCAATTTGATCCATTTTGAATTCAAGTATATCACTCTTGGAAGTATATTAATGTAATAAGAAGTTTGGATGCAGTAAAAGTACGAATTCTGAGTAATTACATTAGAGTTCGATACTCGGATTCGAAAGATAAAACATATTGATTAATTGCATTTCTTTCTATTATGACATATATTAATATAAACATAGTGTAACTCATAAGCTGTATTACAATATTTGGAATAAAAATAACAATAATCATATTTAAATAATATATTTCCAATAAAATTTGATCATCTATCTCAATAGTGTCATAGACCCAATATAAGCACTAGAATACATAAATACTTTGTTATGTACCCTATAAAAAGTATCATGTAAGATTTGAAAGATCTATACCAAATCTTCAACAAAACAGAAAAGTGACATTGGTGGAAAAATAAAAAGAGAAGTTTGAAGATGGGGTTTGATAAGGCAGAGAAGGAAAACCATTAAATAAGAATACTATTTGTTGCTGTTATTGTTAGATTCTCTCAACCATCGATCCATCCTCTACTTCTCTTTAAATTCTTGTAACCCTTTATGAGGGGGACCAAGGACCAACCATATTTTAGGGTATGGCCAAAATAATTTAAATCCAACAAGCTTTAACGAAAAGTTATGGGTGAATCAAACAAGAAATATCAAAGTAATCCAACCTCTATAGCCTGAATTGGTGTATTAGGAAAGTCTCTATAAGTTTTTTTTTTTTTCAAGATCATGAATTGACGATGGAGAAGAGACTCAATTGACATATTCTAATCATTCCGAAGAAATTATCAACCACCGATATGTAATTTCTCGATATAGTTAAATTAGTTACTGATTTCTGAGTTTTGATATTGCAATGTATATCCTCTTTCTACAAATAAAGAAAACACAATCCTGTTACATGGAAAAAATCTACTATCTTTTGTTTCATATGTCGTTCTAAGATTTTTCTGACTGATAAATAATATATATACATTTCAATTAGTAACAGATATAAATACGTTGCAAATTAAGTTTGAGGCGATCTGCCTTGGTATATACTTTTTTTGAACCTAAAAAATCCAACTATATTATGGAGAGCTTTATAATCTCACCTTGTATACTTCATCTTTTTTTTTTTTATGCCAAGATTTTGTTTCGAATCATATAATGTGAGTATGCATAAGTTGTTGGAACAAAAGAAACGACATGCTGAAACATACACATAATAAATCGTTTAATGTTAACGTGGCACAAGGTGTTAAAGCTAAATATAAGAATATGTCTAGATTTGCATCAGCAAAAACATGGAATTAGAGATATTTTTTGAAGAAAATTTATCTAAACGTTTATTGTTTTTTTTCTGTTGTTGTTGCCAAGAAGATATATTCATATTTTCTTTTTGTATATCGGTGACACAATTCATGTGTATGTGGATATATATAAAGGAATTGTGATGTTAGAGTCAATCTAGAATAAATAAAAAAACTATTTATCGAGTTGGGTTTATGTCGGTTTGGTTTTGAAATATTCGATTCTAATCAGTAAAACACAAATCTGTGTGTGGAAACCTAATTTATCTCTAATGTCTTGTGTAACTAGAAACATATTTTGGTGTCGACTCATTCTGATTTGAGTTATGTAAAGATCACTTAATGCCTTATTCTGTGTATTGTTTATCCGTACTTGTCATTCGATGACTATCTTGTAAAGAAACTTATCTTTTTCAGTTGATTAAAATTCTTCTATTTTTAGGATAAAAAAGCGTTGCACAAAAGATACATATGTTCTAAATTGGGTCGTGGGCTGTTCATAGTTCCTACATCGACCGGGCTGAAAATGTAATTAGGCCTTTGTAAGTGGAGTATTGATGTAAGTTTTTTCGGCAATTCATTGCTACAAATAGGTCCAAGAAAATCCCTTAAATAATGTTCTCGTCGCAAAACATGCATATTTTTATATTTATTTCTATTTCTATTTCTATTTCTATTTCCATGATCTTCTTTGATGTAACTTATATCATCTACTACATTCTTTTGAATAATTAAAATCAAAAATAAATAGTAACCGTACATACCGATAAAGTATAATCTTATAGAAGTATACATTTTTGTATTATTCCTGGACTGACGCGTATGTATTTTGGAACATGGACCGTAGCGAGTGCTTGTGGATATAACACGTAGACTTTCAAGCCCCAGCTTTTACCTTATCTCTATCTGACACGTGGCTTTAAACAAGCATGGCCCTCCAAACTCTGCTCTTCTTTTGTCTACCTGAAGCAAGTCGTTAACATCGCTCACATCTTATCCGAAATATCCAACGACTCTGAATTCATCATGAGAAATTTCTTAATCAGTATCCGTATTTTCACAAAATACCAAAACTGATCCATCAATTTTTAAGACATTACTTCCGCTTATGATACTCCCTCCGTTTTATAAAAAGTGTTGTTCTGACACTTTTTTTTTTTCAAAAAGAATGTCGTTTTAAAATTCCAATGTAATTTTTAACATAAAATACTATTTTTAACCTCAATAAATTCAGAAAATTAATTATAAATATAATTCTAAAAGTCATTTTTTGCAAATTAATAAGGGTATAAGAGACCTTTTATTTTATTTCTTAATTTGTGTGAAGAATGTCAGAACGATACTCTTTGTGAAACGGATGGAGTATGAAGTTTTCGACAAAAAAATTATAAAAAGTATAAAATAAAAAAAACTAATTTAATTTTGTTAAAATCATTGAACACAAGAGGAATTCATATGTTTTTTTTTATCACAACATGTAACAAAATTCATCTTCATATTTGAAACTTTTTTATCGTCAATTCATTAGATTAGATTTTAAAAATAAATTTAATACAGAATTTATATAACCCCACAAAGAAAAAAATAAAAATTATATAGGATAACTTATCTTATAAAAGAGGTAAAACAACACTTCAAACTGGAGTATAAGAAAAGTCTAAATGCTATATAAATAAAAAAAACTTATAGATACAATAAAATTACACTCTAAAAGTAATTCAAAATTATTATATAATATTTTTAACCATAATCACCTTAAAGATAATACACTAAAGAAACGAAAACACCAATCTATTGTAAAATTTCAAAGATTTGATTATCTCTTACAATTTAGAAAAATTCAAAGTCATAGTAGTGAAAGAGAATCATGAAGCTAATGAATTAATTAAGACTATAAAAACAATGCTGTATTTTGGATTTTGAATATATAAGTATAAACTCTTTATGTGTTTATTACGGTTTACCTAATAAAAATTGTCGACAATTAACTTAACAAAAAAAAAAGAATGTTAAAGTAAGAACAAATTGTATGGAATATATATGTCTAATAAAGATAGTAAGGGTGTTATGTTCAATTACAATACTGTATAAGGACTAAATATAAATACCATCATAATATATGTATTCATAGAAACATAATCAAAATCAGAAAAATGCATAAAAATGCAGACGAACAAAAACGTCGGTGTTATTAGATAGGGCGATCAAATCGATCCCAGAAGAATCTGTTTCTTCTTCTTCTTCTTCCCTTCTTTTTATTTCCGGTTTCTCGAAGAAGACGTTAATGGCGGAAACCGTCGAGCTACCGAGTAGGCTAGCGATTCTTCCATTCAGGAACAAGGTTCTCTTACCTGGCGCCATTATTCGAATCCGTTGTACTTCTCATAGCAGGTAAGTTAGCTTTTCTTACGAGTCTTATGGTTTGATCATCTTCTTCTTCCTATGGTCTATACTTTTTGAGATTTAATTATATGTTTGTACTGCGTCGACTCAGTTTCAAGGATCGAATAGTGCCAACATGTATGAGTTTTAGGGTTAATTTCAGGTGGTATTTATCGTAATAGGTTACACGTTTATATACGCAACATATCGATAACCCTAATCGACTTGGATGTAGAGCTATTGTACAATCGTAATCTTCTTATATCAAATTCACCTTGTTGGTTTGGTCACTTGTTCCCAAATTTAGTGTCACACTAGTGGAGCAAGAGCTATGGCAGAAAGAAGAGAAGGGGTTAATTGGCATTTTGCCTGTTCGAGACGATGCCGAGGGTTCTTCAATTGGGACGATGATTAATCCAGGTATTGCAAAAGTTGATTTGATACCTAATAAAATTGATCTGATGGGTGTCTGTGCTGATTTAATCTCTTGTCACTAGGTGCTGGAAGTGATTCTGGAGAAAGAAGCTTGAAATTTCTCGTTGGCACAACAGATGCTCAAAAGTCTGATGCTAAAGATCAGCAGGAAGTTCACTGGCATAACAGGTTCGGTTTACCGATATTCCCGTTAGACTGTGGATGTAATTATAAAACTAATATGAAAGTTGTGACTCCAGAGTTGATGAAGTGTCTGATTTGATCTACGTGTGATCTGATTTCTATTCTGGGTTGATTCTCAGCATATGCTGAGCAATGTTATTATTCTTTTCTAATATTCAGGGGAGTGGCAGCTCGTGCTCTGCATCTTTCAAGAGGGGTGGAGAAACCAAGTGGAAGAGTTACATATGTGGTTGTCCTTGAAGGTCTGAGTAGATTTAACGTTCAGGAGCTTGGAAAAAGAGGACCATATTCAGTTGCCCGGATTACATCGCTCGAGATGACAAAGGCAGGTAAGATATATTATTCATTCTGTACTACTGCTTTCAAATTGCGTGCTCTGACCAAGCTATTCATTTGTTTTATATATTACGGTAAGGACCTATAAATTCTGCTTCTTAATCATACAATTGTATTTTACTGAATGAGTTTCCTGCCTCTTTTGAAAGATTTTGACCTTTATAAAAGTAAGTTCTACTAGTGCTTCATGTACAGAAAAGTTTTTTCGTTTGAGCATCGTCTGAGGTTGGAGATTCTTAAAAATAATAGTTTTGAGTCAGCTATTGCTTGGTAATGATAAGCTTATTTCTATTGAATTTGGCTACATGCTAGTCCATTGATGTCTTTTGCTGGTTCTTTACCTGGCCATCTGCAGAGTTGGAGCAAGTGAAACAAGACCCAGATTTTGTAGCACTGTCACGCCAGTTTAAGACCACTGCTATGGAGCTGGTTTCTGTGCTTGAGCAGGTAACTTTACGAACACTGAAATGACTTTCTATTTTTGGTTCCTCCTTTCTCAAGTTTCGTTGTTGCTTCAGCATTAGAGTTTACAAGATTAATTAGCAACTTGACAACGTTGAAGCATGTATATGCTTTCAGGACATTAGTTCTTCTTTGGGGGATTTTTGGTTCTGTCTATGGGATAGACTGTACTATCTTCATCTGATGAAATATGGATGGTTCTCAATTGCATTAGTAAGTTATGATTAACTCTTTTTTCAGAAACAAAAAACTGGTGGAAGGACGAAAGTTCTTTTGGAGACAGTTCCCATTCATAAACTAGCAGACATATTTGTTGCTAGTTTTGAAATGAGTTTTGAAGAGCAACTATCTATGCTGGATTCAGTTGACCTTAAAGTAAGACTCTCAAAGGCTACTGAACTAGTTGATCGGCATTTGCAGGTTAGCTGTTGATATTCATATAGTTATGAATTTATGATATCTATCCTGTATTTTCCTTTCGCCATTATGAATTCATGTTGTTGTTTGCTTGTGTCAGTCAATTCGCGTGGCAGAGAAGATCACTCAAAAGGTGGAGGGCCAGTTGTCAAAGTCACAGAAGGAATATCTCTTGCGCCAGCAGGTAGGTTTAATTTAGCACTCGGTGTCAAGCTGAGGAATTATTGTCCTTCAGTGGTATGACGTATGACAATGAAACTTGTTTTTGCAGATGAGAGCTATTAAAGAGGAGCTTGGTGACAACGATGATGATGAAGATGATGTAGCTGCACTTGAACGAAAGATGCAAGCTGCGGGAATGCCGTCAAACATTTGGAAACATGCTCAAAGGGAGCTGAGGTATGCTGTCCTAGAGGAAAATTGCTGATAGTTGTGTGACTGTGGACCAACTTGAAGACATAAATTTTTTTTGGTAGTGATTTTCCGTATTAATTTCTTAATGCAGGAGACTAAAAAAGATGCAACCTCAGCAACCTGGTTATAACAGTTCACGAGTTTACCTGGAGCTATTGGCTGATCTTCCTTGGGAGAAGGCAAGCGAAGAACAGGAGTTGGATCTAAAAGCAGCAAAAGAACGTCTTGACAGTGATCACTATGGTTTATCCAAGGTCAAGCAACGGATCATTGAATATCTGGCTGTTCGAAAGGTCGATTGTTTGTCTTACTTTTTCTATTATAGAGTGACCTATCTTCAGTTTCCTGGTTTTACCTTGATTGAAACTTATCCATTGCAGCTTAAACCAGATGCGAGAGGCCCCGTGTTGTGCTTCGTTGGTCCACCAGGTGTGGGCAAGACATCTTTGGCATCATCTATTGCAGCTGCATTGGGTAGAAAATTTGTTCGCTTATCTTTGGGTGGTGTGAAAGACGAAGCTGATATTAGAGGACACCGAAGGACATATATAGGAAGCATGCCAGGGCGCCTTATTGATGGGTTAAAGGTGAGTTTTTGCTATCTAACTTATACTGCAGATTCTGGGATTCATTTTATAAAAAAAACTAAGCTGTAGAGATAAGTTTGATCGCTGTGTCTCTTTTTTTTGGTCAAACCGCTGTGTTTCTCAAACCTTGATCATTAGAAGTGGAATAAAGTATTATAGATCATAAAAATGATTGCACAGCTTTTCTGTACGGGCACTAATATGTGATTGTCGTTTGACTACACAAATGCTGGATGGTTTGTTATATATTTTTATCACTAAGGTTTTTACTTTATTTTTTTGATTACAGAGGGTTGGTGTTTGCAACCCAGTTATGTTGTTGGATGAGATTGACAAAACAGGCTCAGATGTTCGGGGTGATCCAGCTTCGGCACTGCTGGAGGTTTTGGATCCAGAGCAGAACAAATCTTTTAATGATCAGTATCCTATCATGTTCCCTATATCAACCAATATATTACCTTCAGCGTGCAAGTTTTGTTAGCCTTGTTGAAAGTTTCTTGAGTTTTAAATCTTGAAATTGAAAATTTCACCTACTCGTAGGCAAAAACCATATTCTTTATTAGATGCGTAGATGATGTTTGATATAGTTTGACACCCTATTTTATGGATCAACAGTTACCCTTAACTGAAAATATAGCTATCTGAATGTTCCATATGACTTATCGAAGGTGGTTTTTGTTGCCACTGCGAATAGGGTTCAGCCCATTCCACCTCCTCTTTTAGACAGGATGGAGCTAATTGAGTTGCCAGGTTATACGCAAGAGGAAAAGCTTAAGATAGCAATGCGTCATCTGATTCCTCGAGTTTTAGAGCAGCATGGGCTGAGTTCTGAGTTCCTCAAGATCCCAGAGGTATCTTATTATTATTGAAAATTTTAATGTACTGCTAATCACCGTTTCTCGTGGTGGGCTTATGCAGTTTCTTCTTTATTTTCCTTCTTATATTGGTGGCCATAGGCTATGGTAAAGAATATAATTCAGAGGTACACAAGGGAAGCCGGTGTTCGTAGCCTAGAAAGAAACTTGGCTGCTTTGGCTCGTGCAGCTGCTGTGATGGTCGCAGAGCATGAACAATCTCTTCCATTAAGCAAAGATGTGCAGAAACTTGCTTCTCCTCTGCTTAATGGTAGAATGGCTGAGGGAGGCGAAGTGGAAATGGAAGTTATTCCAATGGGTGTAAATGATCATGAGATTGGAAGTACCTTCCAGAGTCCCTCAGCTTTGGTGGTGGATGAGACCATGCTTGAAAAAATCCTGGGGGTAAAGCTTTCCTCTGATCTATTCACTTACAAATATTTGTATAGAATATTATCGTTGGTGGTTGTTATATATTGTGATATAACATTTGTGGAACTTAATCACGTGCTGTTTTGTTGGGGTGCAATGCAGCCTCCAAGGTTTGATGACAGTGAAGCCGCTGATCGAGTGGCATCAGCTGGTGTTTCTGTTGGTCTCGTATGGACTACTTTCGGTGGAGAGGTCCAGTTCGTGGAGGCTACATCTATGGTGGGTAAGGGAGAAATGCATTTGACAGGCCAACTCGGAGATGTTATTAAAGAATCTGCTCAGTTAGCTCTCACATGGGTAAACATCTTTGCTTGAAACCTCACTCACTACACCAGTCGACTGCGTCTACTAATTCAGAACATAGAAAATAATACTTTGAGAAAGCTTTTAGTTGATCATCCATTGATGTTTCGTAGGTAAGAGCCCGTGCGTCGGATTTCAAGCTGGCACTTGCAGGGGACATGAATGTTCTTGATGGACGAGACATTCACATTCATTTTCCTGCTGGTGCTGTGCCTAAAGACGGACCTTCAGCAGGTGTGACTTTGGTGACGGCTCTGGTTTCGCTGTTCAGTCAGAAACGTGTAAGAGCAGACACAGCCATGACCGGAGAGATGACACTCAGAGGTCTCGTCCTACCCGTTGGTGGCATCAAAGATAAGGTAAGCTGCTTCTAAATTCTAGCAGTCCGGAGCTTCACATGTGTTAAAAATAATCCAAAATTGGGTTAATTTATCTTTCATGTTTGTTTGGAACAAGTTCTTGAAACTATATGAAGTTTAATTGAACACATCTGTGTTAAATTTGATGAACAGATACTGGCTGCACATCGGTATGGTATCAAAAGAGTGATTCTACCGCAGAGGAACTCAAAGGACTTAGTTGAAGTACCTGCAGCTGTACTTTCCAGTCTGGAGGTTAGTTATTTAACTTCAATCTCAGTCTTCTTCTTCTTGGGTTTGCCAGGTCTGGTCTGGTCTGGTCTGGTCTGGTCTGGTCTGGTCTGGTCTGGTCTGGTCTGGTCTGGTCCTTGTGGGTTTGGTCCGACATGGGCTGACCCTTTTTTTTTGTTGGTTATTCTATCATAAAATATATAATTCCATCTCTAGCGTAGCTGGATCGGGTTGGTCCTCTTTAATGATCTAAAATCGGTATGAATGAATGGTGCAAACAGGTGATATTGGCAAAGAGAATGGAAGACGTTCTTGAAAATGCATTCGAAGGAGGTTGTCCATGGAGGAACCACTCTAAATTATGACATGACAGTCCCAGAGATCTGTCTTTCAGACCAAACAGAGTCAGACTCGGAGACCGTGTTTGGCTCATTTGGTCAGGTATCAGAATGTTTGCAACTCTCCTATTTCCCTCTCACTCAACCTTCTTTCCTCTTTTGTAAGTTTGTGTATGTAACGGGGGCTTCACATGTTATCATCTAATTTAATTTACTCATCTCTCACAAAATCAGTACTGTCCCAAAATTTGATATATTTAATCACAGATTCATGATACCACTTGTTAAAAAGCTTCCGGAGCCGATGTCCAATTGATATATTCTCATTTCGCAACAGTTTAGTATTTTCATAGCCCTTCCCATTTCCGAATTCTAAAGTACAGGCAAACTAAGCGCACTTTGATAAACCGCTCAATGTTTGGCACATGACGATCGACCTTTACGCATCTCAGCTCATAATTTGGGTCGAATGTAATAATGATGGAAATTTTCTAAACATAACTCAAAAGCCAAAAGCAGCTTGGGTTACTGAAGGAGGATTTAACGGCTTTAAAAGCTTTACTGATAGCAATGCAAAGATTTTACGCGAGTTGGTGATGGGGACACAGGTGGATTATGAGAATTGGACATTGGCTTCAGAAGTTTGAGGATATGCGAATTATTTGGATCCACTGACAAGGAAATAAAGTTGCTGATAAGTTAAATTTACAGACACAGTGGATACAATCACAAAGAATGTTTATTAAGATCAAGGGTATTTAAAAGGTTAATTAAAAGATGGTAAACATATTATACAAAGAAGGATATTTTATTTATATTACACACTTACAAATTATAAAGACACTTAAGTTTTCTCTCAGATTCGATTACAGGATAATGATATAATGTATACCTAACTTAAAACTATTATTTATAATGATATAGGCACCTAAGCCTTTTATTTATAGTGATATAATTGATACCTAACTTAAAATTATTATACACGTGAATATCTCTAACTTAGAGCTAGTTAGCATGTGGATATCTAATTTTCTCATGCATAATTCTTTTAGCAAAAATGCATATTCCCTCAAATTCTTCATATCTGTTTCACTATTATATGTGTAGAAAATGCTATAACATACGAATTGCACAACGATTACTGTGCTTCAGTTTAATCTAATCAAAGTCAGATATAATTAAAACAAGTCTTACTGATATATTAGTTTTTTTGTTTGTTTGTTAATGACTGATATATTAGTTTCTCAGCAGAAACTAATAGAGAGTTTTTTTAGGGTGTAATTAATTAGCGAGTTAGGTAAATGAATTACAAGATACTAAAAGATGATAAAAAAGGTAAGGAATTTTGTGATATCATATAACAGTCTCAGATATTTGGAACTGCATGAGTACTTCCCCCAAAAAATAAAACAATTGGAATATACACGTACATACTACTTTCTAAGTAATAAATCTTATTGATTGTATAAATATATGTAAACCACACATTATCAACCTGATACGGCTTTTTTACATAGATGGCGTGCCAACACCAAACACTGAAGTGAATTCTTTCATATTTATTAGTAAGAAGTTTGGTTTATGGAAAAACAGCAAAATCTAGCAAGGTCCATGGCTGCAAGTGCACTTATGTGCAACCGAAAAGTTAAAAGGCATGTCATAACATTGACAAATAGCATAGTTGGCTCCATGTTCCTTGTTGGTGTCGCCTTTGCACACCTTGTTTCCATCATTTCCACATTTTCCAGTGTAAATTCCTCTAGCCTGAAGGTCACACTTACGTTTAGGTGTGGGTGCAGCTTCTACATCTATTGTTTTTATAAAATAAACAGAGTTAGTTGTTATATTGTAGATAAATACTTTTAAAGACACAATTAAGGCTGCAACAAAATTGTAGTTGAAAATCTTAGGAAGAGTTACTAAAAATTTGGGGAGGATCACTTAAAGCTTATGATAGGTTCTTCACTGATTTTAGTAATCTCTTCCTAACTTTTAGGAGGGAGGAACCCTTTTTTTTTTTTTAGAATCTCCTATTAATTTTGCCTTATACCCTGAATGACGAATATAAATACTAAAAGGTAATTCATATGTTACCTCCAATATAATTCAAAACAAGAAACATAACAACACAAGATACGATAAACAAAATAGCTGCCTTCATGACTCAAATTCTGATAGAGCTTTCTCTATTATTGGCAAAAGTTATTGTTTATTTTACTCTCGTTAAGAATATGTCTATTAACATCCGTAGTTAATATACATAACACATATGATAAAAATAGTTGCCCTTCTATTATATAAGTGGAAAATTTTTATGCGGCCAAGTCAACGAGATCGTCGTGATCGGTCATTTATTTTTAGAAATCATTTCCAAAATACAGTTCTTTTTTTAAATATTTTGATTTTTTTTTTTGTGGAAATTAAAAACTTCTTGGATGAATTGGATCAAATTTGGCCTTTTCAATTGATTTTAAAATTCCCCTATTAGGAGAAACAACTATGTATTTCAATCCTAATCAAACTTCTCCTCACGTGCTGAAATTTTGCATTTTGCGAAAATGAGCTTTTTGGGCGGAGTCAAGGGTAAAATGAGAAGGAACTTAATAGCACGCTCTAACTCTGCGAATGGGGGAAGAAGTTTTGGAATCAATTATCATCTGGGTTTCGCGGACTTTGCAGTGGGCTTAAGCCTTTTTTAGTTTGGCACTTAGCCCATACTTTTTATTTTAAGGCCCATTTCTGATTCAAAATTTTTACTGGTTCAGTTTATCACATCCGAAAGCATTATGTTTTTTCTTCTCATTTTTTGTTTTCTAGCTTGAACTATGGAAAAGCATATTTTCCCGCAAAGTAGCAAATTGTGGGCGCATTAAATTAACCAGTTTCCATTTTTCATTAAAAAATGCAGGAAAAACATAAAGTGAAATGAAAGAAGAGAGTTAACACAAGTCTTACATAAAATATTAGGAAATGAAAACCATAAAAAGATTCGAAACTTTAGTTTCTCAACACAACAAATAGAGATATGAACACACGACACTTCTTTATGTTTTGTGCCCGTCAACAAAATCATTTATTGAAAAACAAAGTCCAACACAATGAAAAAGGAAAAATCAATTTCTAATTTATTCCATCCTTTGTAGTAAAAAGGGCCTTCGCTAATCACTTGAAAAGCCAAATGATTTAGTTTTTTTCTTCGAAGAAACAAAGAAGGAAGAAGAGAGAGAGAGAGAACATTCTTTTAGCCTGAGAGAGCTGCGTTCATAGCACTGTGAACTTCGACACCAATCTGTGCTTCTGCTTTCTCAAGGTCTGTTGTGGCAGAAGCTAGTTTCTGTGTGAACTCAGCTAAACCCTTTTGGACTTGGCTAGGGTCAATGTTTTCAAGCGGCACGGCCTCGACCGCTATTATGTCTGCGACCGAATTTGCGTGGAGGAATGCGAAACCACTGCTCACGAAGTATTTCTTCACATCAGTGCCTTCGTGAACGGACATCATACCGGGTTTCAGCTCAGCAATTGTTGGAACGTGTCCGGGCAAAACACCCATTTGTCCTGTTGTCGCGGGAATGATGACCATGTCGACCTTTAAGTGGACAAAGAGAAACCAATAAGCTTCTTTGAGTTATGATTAAGGATGCAAGAATGAAACCAATCAAGAACAAGGGGGTCATTTTTGATTTTGTATGAATAGAAGATCATGATGATACTAGCTTTCGATGCCGGCCAAAAAAGATGGTATAAGCTTTCGATGCATCAGGAAGTAAGCCTGGGACGATATAAGTTTTCGATGCATTCTACATGAAAAGATACCACAGCGAATGCACGATCTACAGTGTATTTAACTGTAAACAATGAGAATATGAATACTATACGATATAACAATGAACAGATTACAACTGGCCATGAAAGTTAAGAAGTTGTAAGTGACATTCAGTCTGCATGTATACCACATTATTATATATCAATAAAAAAAGAGAATAGATATACATTTATTATACCAATTCACAATATTAACAGCCAGCACTCGACACAGGTTTATCAATATCGTGTAGGATTAATACTGGCCACAAATCTCACTATAATAGATTCTATATGAATCAGACATTTTTTCTCAATACCATTGTATTGGAAATAGAAACCATAAAAGCCAGAACACTAAAATTGGGATCATTTCTATGAATAGAATTAACAAACCTCTTTTAAGAGTTGCAAAGCAAATATCACATTTTAATGATTGATCAACATTTGACCCAAAAAAAATTATAGATCAACAAAGAGCTAAGAGGGGCAATGGATTAATCAACTAGCCTCAACATTTCAGTGATGAATCTAACAAGAAACTCACTCCAAAAAAAAACCAACAAGCACCATTTTCAGAGACAACACATGGTTAACCTGAATAGCTAAGGAGCTTTGGTTATTCTTATTCACTAACAGGTGCAACTTTTTTTTCGCAAACCTTCATTCCTAACGACTCTTCAAAGACATCCAGAAACTAAAATATCGTTATCATTTTACCGCAAAAATCAGCACTTCTGCTAGTCTCAGGTTTCGCCATCAAAACCCTAATATTGAACGCCGTCAGATCTAACCAAAATCAATGGTCCTAAGACCTAATCAAACACATTTTCATACCTTATCATGATTCAAATACCCGATACGAAATGCTGTTCAAGAATTTCCACAAATCCATAGATGAATCACAAACCAAAAGCCAAACACAATCCACACAATCCAATACCTAGATATAACCTTACGACATAAACCAGGAATAAAATACAGATCAAACCCTAAAAACAAAATGGAAACGACGATCGAAGAATATGAAAACCGACCTCTTTCCCGGCAAGCTCAGATGTGTAAGGGAGGACAAAATTGACGGTGAGCTTGGTTGGGATCGACGACGCAATCGAAGGACGAGGCTTCATGTAGGAAGAAGGAGTCTGCGGCGGGTCAATGTTCGGTGCGACTTTCTTCCATGACTCGATGAAAGTCGAATCGACCGTCGATGGAAGTTCCGTTGAAAAGGCACGAGTCGTCGCCGATTTCGAGGATGCGGCGGCGATAGATCGGGAGAGGAGGCGAGAAGTTTGTCTGAACATGGCGGCGATTTGGTGGTGAATGAGTCTCGGGAAAATTGGGAAATACGACGCAGATGAGAGAAGGAGCCGATAGAGAGAATCCGAGAACTCTTAAAAATGCTGTAGCTCAAGTGTTCTCGGACTCTGAAGCTGACGCGCTTTTGGTGGCGCGTGGAGCGAGTTCTCTAACTCTAATTTGGGCCAAACATAAACTAGGAATGGCCCAGTCTTAAAACGACTAAGCCCACAGCCCATTTATGGCTCATTCAGCTATTTTAATCTTCCCAACTTTTTCAGTCTTATTGATTCTTGTACCATTTGCAGGTGTGTTGATTCTTATAACTTAGATAGCAAAACATCTAGGTTCGATTAGAACTTTCAGATATCAAACAAAAAAAAATTAATTTAACTTAATTTGCGGTTAGGTTTTACTTTTTAGAATGGCTCTCCATTGTGTTCTAAAATGTACGTTGTTGCAAAACTTAAAAGCATTACATAACTCACATTCTCTCTCACTGGTATCTAAAACTACCATTTCATCTGGCAAAACCCTAAGTTTACTCCAGGAATACATAACCATATAACACCTAACACTGAGAAGTTGTACTTGTTACCAGATTTACATGAAAAAATAAGATATATCTTTTGCTTTCCTTCTTTAATGATGTTGTCTGTCTTTGGATTGTCAAGCTCCAGATTCATATGCCCAGAAAGTATCTGGATCGGGACAAAGAAGAGAGAAATCCTGTACTTCAAGATTTGCGACGTGCCAATCAAGGAACCGAGCTTGTATTGACTTGAGTAACAAGAGGACTGTTGGTAATACCCACCACTTATCATCATCCCTGCCAAAAACATTAAAACCAATTTACTTATTATACATTAACAAGTAAAAGAGTTTCACGTTCTATAAACAAAAGTTTCATCAAATAGTGAATATCTCTGAAAGCGTCTCTCTAGAACCAGAAAAAAAAATGAGCTTAAGATTAAGACTGATGATAGTATTAGATGCTAGATCATGTGATCAAAATCCAATATATTTACGGGAGGGTTTTGCTAGTGTTCTTCGTGTGGATAATTTAAAGACACAAGGACAGAACAATAACACTAGTTACTACCTTATTGCGTTCCAGATGTTGATCTGATCATCTTGCTGGTCAGAGAAAAACCCGGAATGAATGATACCGCAAATGAAAGCCACAATCTGCAAAAAATAGAGAATAAGATATAATACAGAATAAAGGAGCACACTTGTATTGAAAAACGTTTGAATCGATCGACTCACTATGTTTGTTAGAGATGTTGCGTTCCAAAGGGAGTAGATACGAGTAAGTGAGGCTCTTCTCAATTCTTTACTCAATAAGGCGTTAAGGCCAGCGGGGAATGGGCAAAGCAGAGAGAGAGGGAGAATCAGGAGAATAGCGAGAAAGGCTGCAAGGGCAAGCCAATAGAACTGAAGCAATGCGAGAAGCGTAACTGAAAGATCCGCAAGAAGAAGGATGGAGATTAAACGTAAAAGATTATCCTGCATACACCAGATGAAGATATTGCTAATGTTAACACAAAACTAAAAGAAAAAAATTCGAAGATAATAAAAAGAAAGAAAAAAATCAGGAGAATAGTTTATTCAGGAGTGGAGAATATGTAACCTGACGACCAACGGGTCGGGTATTGTTCAGTAGGAGAGAAAATGGAAAAAGTAAGTCCCTCCTGTACTCCAGAGATTCTATTGAAATCTCATTGATGAGGCCTCCATTGATTCCACCGTTGATTCTCTTCCGAGATAATCCATGGCCAGGTTGGATCAAGTTTT
This sequence comes from Eutrema salsugineum, assembly GCF_000478725.1. Classification (NCBI taxonomy): domain Eukaryota; kingdom Viridiplantae; phylum Streptophyta; class Magnoliopsida; order Brassicales; family Brassicaceae; genus Eutrema; species Eutrema salsugineum. The sequence goes on along the minus strand of NW_006256828.1, from coordinate 2,141,762 downwards.
GTTGCAACTCAATAAGAGATTTGCTGGGACATGCAGAGCTGTTCCAAGAATAATGGAGTTACGATTAAGCAGGTTGAGTGATAATGACCAGTTTAGATCAAAGAGAAACACAATCTATCAATGGCTCACCGTGGTGACTCGTCGTCACTTCTGCTGAATGAAATTGATGGGCTTACAGAGTTCAGAGGAAAATCGCCAACAAAAACCAAGATACCAAGTTGGTAATATCCAGAAGCTGTAGCTTGAAACCATCCAAGTTCAATTCTTACTCCGTGGAATTCGAGTTGAGGATTTCCATGGCTGTTTATCCACCGAATGACAGGAAGTAATGCTGAACGAATTGATCCGTGCCTCACAGTCCTAAGCTGTGCATTTAAACCGGCAACAAAACGGTGCCAAACACTTGGTGGGATGTGCTGAAATAGTGATTTGGGGCCATTAGGATACTTTCAGAGTGGAGATTTTGGAAGAAAAAGAAAAATACGGAGAGAGATAAGATTACCTGGCCAAGAAGGTTTGTTAACAGTGTATCACTATGAAGACTATAGGGTGACATATAACTTCCATCTCCACCAAAAAGTATGCACATTGGGAATCTTTTCTGTATAATAGAGACCCTATCTACACGCTTCTCGTCACCGCCAAGAAAGAAATCTACGAATGCGACATCAGATCCGGAGTGGCTCCAACCTGTTTCGACATTGGACACAGACAGTCAAAATGCGAAGTAAAAGCTAGCTGATTGTGAAGCAACAAGTTAATTATTAGAACCCGAACCTTCATGCCTTTGTAGAGAGCTCTAGATCTGCATGAGCGGAGGCAAGAGTGGTCATATTGAGATTTAACATATTCCTGAAGGCGATGAATTTTTCTCCTGCGACGCCATTGTTTCCAAGACCAGGCGCAGGGATATGCGAGAACTGATAGAATGCTGTGCACAGACCCTTCCCACCAATCATATGCCGCTGTAGAGTTAATCTCATCAATAAATCTGTTAAAAGCATCTTCATACCTGCAAAATCAGAAATGTACAAAACAATGAGTGGACATGCCTTGGAATAAATTGAGCCAGAGTTAATGTCACATTGGTTAGCAAAGAGTAGGACTTAAGAAAATTGACTCTGCATTAACGACATAAAAAGTCACTACTTCAGGAAATGGTAAAGAACAGACATACTTGTTATTAATAAGTAGCACAAAAGAGATTGTAACTTAATCTTATTCTTGCGAGTAGTTTTTAGTTCACCCACTTCATTCAAACATTCAGTGGCATCCAAAGGCAACAGAATTTGACCCAGACAAGTTATATCCTTACACTATCTCGATGATTGCATCAGGAGGAGAGTAGGGAAGATGCCATGGTTCCCTGAAAGTGTTTGGACCCATGAAGTACATACGGTAAGCATGGGTTTGTGTATCATCAGATTTTGCGCCTCGTACCTAGAATGACAAAAATAGGCCGGAAAGTTTGGTTGAACAATACTGGATCCTTATGTCAAAAAAGGGAAGATTTGGGAAAAGGCAATTTCCGCAACACCATACCTCAGAGAGTGACAGAAGATGGGGTAAACAATGAGAACTCTGGTTTTCGATGGAACCGGCACCATAGAAACTTAATCTGAGCAATTTGATACTTAATGTGCTTAGCAACAGACCCAGAACTACCACCACACAAGATAGAAGAAGAGTAAAGGGTAATGGCCCTCCAAATGTATAAACAAGCTCTTCCAGAGGTGTATAGCAGTTTGGCATTCTGTACTTGTCAGATACACATTTGTAAGGACAAACAGGTTCGCTGACTCCTCCTATAGAATCAAAGATCCTTCCGTCAGAAGACATCTCAATTAAGAAGAAACACAATATCAGGGGACGGAAGGATAAGAGAACTATAAGATAAAATACCTCGCACGTATACAAATTTCGCACGATTAGGAAGATGCTCAGGTGGGCAGGGTGTACAAAGACGTTTGTCAGAGCCTTCAACATTCTTGTAAGTGCCAATGGGGCATTCCTGAAACAACGCATGAATCCAGAAATATCAAAAAAGTATCAGGCACAAGCAAACAAGGCAGGATTTGCAATCATGCTAAAAGAACAATACTGGGCCTGTCTAATCTCGTGGTTTGGTACACCCATTTTGTTGCTGGAATGAGGGATAAGCAACGATGGTGAAAAGCTAAGACATAAATGGCCAGTGTCGATGTAACTAAAATATAATAACCCATAAGACTTACCAAGCAAAATGTACCATAGAGTCCCTTGGGACACTTCTTTCCAGTCATCGTTCCCACTTCCCCGAAACGGCCTCCATTGTCCCCTGCACCTCCTCTGAAGACATCAGAAAGCAAGAAATTCAAGGTCTGTTTTCAAACTCATAGAGATACGTTTTCCACAGAGTTCCAAGACACGTTCCAAAATTTGCTTCAAAAAAAAAAAAATAGTATAGGCAGAGTCTCAAGCATCAACACTGAGAATCCACTGTACTCTCATACCCATGGCGATGCATAGTATTAACTACTACGAATCAACGCATATATGCATGCCTTTACCTCAGTAACTACAAATGACCCACAAAGTAACAAGCATGCAATCGTGATAATGGTGCATACCTATTACTGATGGAGCCCTTGACGGTTGCAACAGGAAAATACTCGTCACCAGTGTGTAACATGTCCCAGTGAAAGTGAAGTCTCCCACCTCCACCCCCTCCACCCCCAAGAGGGCCACCCCGGCCCCCTCGAACTGACAGAGATGAATTTTTTGAGAGTTCAAGCCTCTGAAGGAAAAGAAGAATCGTCCCACCAGATCCTCCACCAACTCCACCGACCAAAGATCTGTTACCCTTCGCTACTGGCTTTCCAAGGCTTTGGCCATCAGAGCTTAGATGCCCACGCAGATTAAGTGTCAAAAGAGGAAAATGGATGGAGCCAATTACTGAAAAGGTGGAAAAAAAATGCACATGTGACTTGACAGTGTTAGATGAGTAAACAGATAGTTCAGTGTACTATTGGCTGCCAGCTTTTCTATAATAATAGAAAAACTATATAATCAGAAAAGTGAACTGCAATGGTTCTGACCAATCATCCCTCCACCAATCACATTCCCATATGATTTATCTGGACTTTCAGCTCCGCTGCCTAACTCACAGGGAAAATCTGGATCGCCATAGGTATGACCTCCATTGCATACTCTCCCATTGAAAAAGCCTGATCCCCCTCGCCCTCCATGCCCAGCACCACTACCAGCCCCATTTGAATAAAGTCCTTTCCCCAGGCCACCACTGCAACCTGTAATATAAATTTATAAAATCAGAAACCATAATCTTCTCAAATGCGCAGAAAGGTATTTCAAAATTTCTAACGACATGGTCAGAATCCCTCTGCGATCTACGTACCAAAACAATAGGAATTTAATGAAAAGAGAATTAAAGATTTTACAGTTTACGTACCAAATTCAGATGCAGTGATCAAGCCTTCATCAGTAACTACTACCGTTCTTGCCCTGTGGATTTGAATTATGCTTCCTTTAACAAGTCCACTCACAAGAATGTCCTCAACTCGACATATCTAAAAAAATTAAATGGTTAAAAAATTATCAAAATTTGGAAGCTAAACCTAAAAGAAATTCATTACCAGGAAGCAGTTGAGTCTGATTTTTCTCTAGGATAGTAACACAGAAAGGATTACTACAACTAGAGGTGTTTCAGGATAATGGAACTCATAATTGTTTGGCTCATATAGCAAAAAGTTTCGATCAGCCTGATTATTTATTGAAGGTAGACTCCTTACTTGTGTACGTAGTACAAAGTCTATACATCACAAAATTTAGCTCGTGCTAGAAAGATAAATTTGCATCAAGATACTTCTTTATTAAATTTACCTGAAGGGAAAAGGATAGTGTATAGTTGACATGGCAATCATCCGGTGGACTTATCAAGTCTATTGGGCATGTGTTGCTCTCACATAGGGTTTGTGTAACCCTGTAAAAAAAGAAAGAAATTTTCAAGCACAAGCGATTCAATTGTTAGGTCTACCACTAATCACCTACAACAGAAAAATAATGTAAACGTATCGGAAGTTCTACTCACGCATTTTTGCTTTCGTCATCGTCAAGTGGTGCTTGAAGTACAGAACCTGGTCCAATCTGAAAAATCGAGGAACTGTTTAAGTAAATGTTTGTAACAGACAGACAGAAACATGATCTCACAATAACATACAGTAGATATAAACAAATCAACATAAACTGGATGATATAATCATTATATATTAAAACAATAGTTTCTTACAGTTATGTTGTAAAACTGAGACAAGGAAAGTCTCTGGCCTTTAATTGCATCCCCTGAACCGGTGAGCGTCAACATTCCTTGGCCATATACACCCAAGTTCGCATTAGAAGTAATGACGGAATTTTCCTACAACAATATGAAGTCAAAATCTATCTTCCAACCCAACCAGTAGAAGAAAATGAGAAATGATAAGATTTAAGTATACCGTTAGAACTGCAAGGTTGCGAACTTCAAGGACAGAAGAAGGCACTGCAGGGTTTCCTTCACCATCAATTTGAATCACAGAATTCAACATGAGCAGCATCTTGGTAACAAGCCGTAATGCACCAAAAACCTTCATTGAAGGAAAAATAAAAAAAAACTTAACATAACGAAACATATAACAAGACAGTAAAAGAGAAACAAGATTGTTACTGAATGGTTAGGAACAATAACCTGCCTTTATAACAGAGTTACTCATTAAAAGCTCTTCTGCAACAAGCTCAAATTCTGAAATAGGATATTTTGATAACCCAAAGACAATGCTACTTCCCCGATAAAGACTGATTTGACCCCTGACCTTCATAATCAGAAAAGTAAAAATAAAAAAGAAACATTTAGGGGTAATGCCAACACAAAATTGTATTTGTAGAAAGCGAGATTAAGGAGCTTAATAAACCTAAATAAGAAAAAGAACTGAAAATTGAAAGGTCAACTAATTAAAGAAATCATATAGAAACACAATCATATTTTACTAAGTATCTTAATTTAATAAGCTGTACGCGGATCACAAAAGAATCAGGGCAGAGAAAATGATATTTCATGAAATTAACTGACCTGCATTCTGGTCCACAGCAGCGGAACCAAAACTTTTGCATGATTATCTACATAGATGTTTGACCACAGAGGCCTTGTAGGAAAATCGAGCAAAGGAGTTTCTGTCTCTGTAGTCATGTTATCATTTCCAACCCTTAAACTCACTAATTCTGCATTAAAGTACGTTCCAGCTGCTCCAGCATTTTTGGGGCACCCGATACTTGCACCACCTGCAGTTAAATGACAATAGAACCAAATAATTTAGTATGGATGAAGTGCTAAAATATTGAACACACAGCCTTAAATGGAGAACTATATACACTGGAAACAAGAAAGGACAACTAATGAGATTCACATGGATGATAAATACAGCCTGTAGAAGACCTATGTCGCTTGCATGAGCGCTGAAAGGTAGCAAAAGAAATACATACCATGCACAAGAACTCTGACATCTTCTTGTATGCTATAACAATCAAGGGAGATCCTTCCTCCACCACCTCCACCCCATCCGCTCCCACCTGATGCAGATATTTTACCGTAACCCTTCCTACATAACCAAATGACACGCGAGGAAGACTGTCAGGTTGCAGCTCTAAATAGGTAAAGATAAAATTCATTCTTCCACAAAATTTGTAAATGATTGAGATAGGAGTCAAATGGAAGCATGGACTTACAGCTTTACCGCATGAATACAGATACTTCCTCCAGATCCTCCACCCCCTTCCTCTCCACTATCACCACCATCTGCGGAAACAGATCCATTCAACAGTATTGTGTCCTTCAATATTAGTTTGACACGACCTCCACCTTTGCCTCTGGTTTTCTTTGTGGATAACTTAACGCCTCCCTCGCTCCCATAGCTCCACGGTTCATGCAAAGACGACCAGGAATAAACGTCACCACCCCAATAAGTTGATGTATTGCTCTTCACACAGGAAGCACCTCTCCCACCATGGCCTCCACCTGCGCCATCAGTACCAACCGGCGTTCCACTAGTCTGAGAAGGTGGTGGTCCAGCTAATGCTGTCGTGTAGATAGAAGAATTGCTATCCATTGTTAAATTGACAGCAGAAAGCACCACAGACCCGGCAAGGATTCTCGCTGATTGACCCACATGAATGTTTCCAGAAACATTGAAGGTGATCATACATCCTTCGATGGGGCAATCGACTAAGACATGGGCAAGTATGTTGAGATTTCCCGTTCCGTATACATATATATCAGAATCAAAACGCAGATTCGAGTTCAATGTGCAAGTGGTATTGAACGATCCAACACCATCCAGTTCCTGACAAGTCACGGAACTCCGGGAACTAGAGTTACCAGAATCTCCATCTGCAGATAATCCCACGCCGAAACACGGCGTGGGCACCAGAAGGACACACAAGAACACGAGTTCGAGCATCACCAAGGGAAGCAAAATCAGTCACACACAACCCGAGAGAACCGGAATAACACTAGACGACATCAAATCAAAAGTCGCAAATCTCAGTCGCTCAAGTTCAATTCCGTAAAGCTTCCGCAAAGACGAAACTAATCTGAATTCACAAGTAGCTCCATAAAACAGTCTCAAATTCAAAATTTCCCGTGACAGTGGTTCTCTCATACAAAATCTGAACAGATTTAACTTCTGCAACAACGAAAAAAAAAGAAGCAAAAATCGCATAAGGAAATTTCAGAAATCTAATCAGAGGAAAACAATTGAGTCACCGCACGAGGAGAGGTCGGCGATACGTTATCAGATAGAAGAGAAAAGGAGAAAGGCGAAGAGAAGAGAGTGGAGAAGATGGTTAAACCTGAAACGAAATCGAAGATAAGGAAGGAAAATCTGGATTTTGCGTTGAAGCTTTGGATCTTCCGGAGTGAGTCAGAGATGGTCTCTTTCTGTTTTACTTCGCTTTCCTTTTGTTTTCTTCAGCGTATGAGAGAGAGAGAGAGAGAGACTGTTATGGAGTTGAAGCTACGCTGAAATCAAATGTACAGCTGTCCTCGGCGTCAAAAATAAATACTGCTAATTTTTTTCTAAATCAATCTAGCTTTATTCATTTTTTTGTTAGTAGAGAAAGTGCCGCCTATCTAATAGAAAAAAGAAAAGTTTTTTTTGTATTGAAAAAACTATAAAGAAAAGCTTGCTACTATGTAAATAATCAAAAAAAATTTAGTAGTTATTTTTGTATATGTAAGGTACAAATTTCAGAAGGAATTGTTTTCCTTTCATAGGCAAAATTTTTAATGACGGAGTTTACGATAGTGATCCTTATTTTTCTATAAATTACGAGACTCTTATTTTTGCTGAATGCTGAATTCGCAGTTTCGCACGTATGATGGAATCGTTTACGCTTTTTTTTTCTTCTTTTGATCAGCAGTGTAGACTTATAAGATATTATAGACGGTCAAGGAAATAATATCAGGGAAAATAAATTAAAAGATTGAAAAGTATTTATCTTATCTCAACTACATGCAAGAGGCGGGTATAATCGATCGGCTCGTGTCAAAATTCTGACGCGAAACTCCTATATAGCCATTAAAAACCAAATGAAATGTGTCACAGCTCAGGTTATTTTATCAAGTAAGATATAACAAATTTGAAAAAGGTTAGATCGAGTTTTTTTGTTTCATTTTTGGCATGTTACTGACTTATTACTGTAATGATATAGAAGAAATTTGAGGCGTGTCAAAACTCAAAAGCCAATATCAGCAAACTGATATGACTTATGAGAGATAATTAGGGAGAAACAGTTTAAAAAAAAAAGATAATTAGGAAAAAATTTAAAATATTGATTTAGAAGATTTAACTAGGAGAAGCTAGTGAGCAGGTATAAACTATAAAGTTCACGGCATCTCGTATTTCTATTTAGTTATTTATATAGTCCGTGAGAAAAGTCATTTCTAATTTTATTTGAATTTAAAGCTACAGCTAAAATCTCGAGAGGAGCCAAAACAAAATTAAGAGAGTTTCTTGGCTGTTAGAGGTTGATCCAAAAAACTGATAGCGCGTTTCGTGTTTGATTTTTTGGGCTTCTGGGCTTTATTGGAGACGCAACAAAATATCCATTAAATACCGCCTCATGTAAAAATGACACGTGTTCAAGATCACAAGTTCACAAGGAACCCAGCAAGGAGATAAAAGTTGATATCTATTATATTAAAATAGAAGTATATTTAGTACTTGCTTCCAAACACTCCCAAATTTTTTTAAAAATATTTTTAAATACAGTTTTAAAATTATCCTAAATTATTGTAATATTATTTAAAAACATATTTTCTTTTTTATATAAAACAAATCCGAAAATTAGATATGAATTTAGATGATTAAAAATTTCCTTAAATATAGGTCATATTTAATTTAAAATTCAAAATATTTTAGTAATTAAATTTAATTCTAAAAATAATATTAATTTAAATTATTTTATACTTCTTTAATTATAAATCAGATTTAATTTAACATTTGAAAATTTAAATAATATTTTTAGAAAAACAAATATGATTAAGAGAATACCTTATTGTATTTTTAATCATATTCAATTAGAATTAAATTTCACATATTGAAAACTAATAAATATTAATATTATATGGTAATTTGATAGAGTGGATTAAGTTTTTTTTTATAATTACAGTGTTATATTCAAAACATGCAAGATATTAAGATAAATATTATTTCAAAATTAGTAAATAATTATATTATATAGTAATATGACGGATGTGTTAAAAATAGAATTATGGTTTAGTAATTACAGTTTTTTCGAATTAATAGAATGAGTGAGTTAAAAATATATTTTTATAATAACGGTTTTTTTCGATTAATAGAATAATCGGGTTAAAATTATGTTTTTATGATCATGATTATAATATAGTAGAAAAAATTAAAAAATAATTATATCTAAACACAAAAATAAATCTTTGTTATTTATAAAAATATTATATCTATAAAGAAAACATAAATAATATTTGATTAAAAAAAGTTCTCGTGCGGAGTAAAATCTAGTTTCTCCATTAATTATCCAACGCTACACGTGCACAATTCATTTTGACTGTCCAAACCAAACCAAAATCAAACGAATTTGGAAAAAAGGGTTAACGCTCAGTTCTATTTACAACAAAATATAATTATATCTTACTTTGATTTTAGTTGCTAAAGAAAGTTATTACTTATATATATCAAAAATGTTACCAAATTATCATTTTTTATGAAACAAGATCATTATACGGCATAAATATATCAAAAAAAACTAAATTTATTATGCTACAATCAGAAAATGGTTTTAGATCCGCCACTGGTTCACACCAAAAGGATGCTGTTGTCCATCATCCTGGGATGAGTCGATAAAGCCAGCTTGGGTGAAAAGACCTTGTGCTCCTCCATGTGCCATATACTCCTGCATTAATGCAATAAAAGGTTCAGACGAACGTGTTTGAATAATCAAAACAAAAATCTGTGTTAAAAGGAAACGCCCAGTGTAACATATACATATACCTGAGACATGAATTCGTTACTCCCACCGAAACGAGAATAACCGCCTTGAGAATTCTGGTTCATAAAGTTTCCAGGAAACGCTCCATGGGCTCCTTGTGTGGCATAATCAACAGCATATCCTCCCTGTGAGGCCTACCAACAAATTTGGCCCATAAATCATCAAAATACAACCCAACGTTAAGAAAGAAAAAAGCTAGTGATTCCTAGACGAAACTTTCTAGTACAAATTTGGCCCAACCTCCTAAATTCGTGTTTCCAAAAATACGCTTATCATACTTTATCCTATATCCCAAAGTATGACATTTCTAATGACTAAAGCAGAAGAGAAACTATACCTGTGTGGAAAACTCGGCCATGTTGTAAGGAACATGAGATCCCTGGCTCTTAAAATCATCACCCAAGAAATCCTGGTTTTGGTATTGGCAAAAATAAAAAGGGATTAAAAAACAGACAAAAAGTAGTATAGACTGTAACCGAGTCACCAAGCAAAACATTAAACGAGAAGACAACCTGAGATATGCCACCCATAAATCCATCCCTGAACGCTTGGCTACCCTGTAGAAGGCAACTATCGTGTCATGATTTAAAGCAAAAACAAAAAATAATCGAGCTTCAATGCCAAGAATAAAAGATATAAATTTGAAAATATTTACATATCCAGGTTGGGATAGCGGACCACCAGGTGAAGGCTGGCTATTTGGACTATCAAGAGGAAAGTTTAAATTAGGGCCAATAGTTCCAACATTATGCTGGGTGGCTTGTTGGTGGGGAAGGTGGCCACCGACTGAACTTCCACGACCAGCACCAAAACCGTGGTTTCCAGGTTGGGGAGCAGCACCAACAGGTCCACGAGTTGGAATAGCGTATGGCTGAGAAGGAGGACCACCAGGAAATGGTGAAAGTGGTACCCTAGGTATTGGGTAGCCAGCTGGGTGTAGTCTAGCACCATTAGGTGGCCCAGAAGGCATATAAGAGCCACCAGCTAAAATCAATAGAAGAAAAGGTTTAAACATCGGGATCCACGTTAGGTAGGCCAGAAAAAGGCATATATAATCACAGAAGATACAGAAAAAAGGTACTGGACATTTACCCCTTCCACGGCTGCCTCTTCTATCAGCATTACCCGAACCATAATTGTCATTTCCAATTATGCCAGCCCCACCACCATAAAATAGTCTTCGATCATTGTAAATCTAAAAACACGAATGAGAGAGGATTAATGTTCAAATTGCTTATCGAGGATGCAATCTACGTTGATGGACATCGAGGTTCATTTGGTACCTTTCTTGGTTTCTGAAACTGTACCATGCTCTGCTTTAAATTATTAAGAGGTCCCTCAACCAAGCACTCGTGTTCCTGTCGATATAAGGATAACAAACAAAATGCTCAAGTTAGTATCATACAATCATTCATATTACTCAAAAAATTCTGGACTCAAATAGATAACACACCAAAGCCTCACAAAAAAAAATGGTTGTAACAACTGAACTGAGTGGCAACAGAAGGTGACAATAACGATCCAGTAAAAGACCTCATTTCTGCTTTATAATAATAGGTTTACCTTGTAATGTGTCAGCAAGCCATTCCACAGAGGCTGTTTACTAAGAACCTTCGGGTTTCCAAGAATAACAATTCCATAACGAGCACGTGTAAGTGCAACGTTGAGCCTCCGTGGATCATTAAGAAATCCAATGCCCTGGCCATAAAACCAGCAGTTACGAGTCAAATTCTACAATGTTTCTCAGAAGCAATGTGCCACAGAGCACCCACTAACCTGATGCTCGTTGCTTCTAACGCAGGACAATATGATGTAATCTTTTTCTCTTCCTTGAAAAGAATCAACACTAGCAACCTGTAAGTCCGAAAGCTTGTTAACTAATTGGCAGGATTAAAAAAACCTTTTTAAAACCGACTTTGACAATACTTACCTCAATTTCCTTGTAAAGTTGTTGTCGGAGAGAACCATTTCTTGCCATGTAATTAACAATGTATGCCCTCTGTCCCTCGTATGGAGTTATCACTCCAATCTGATAACCACGAGCATAATTCGATAACGTCAGCAGATACCAAAATAATTTACTAGACATAGTAAACAATCCATTTACACTCACCTGACTAGGGACAACTCCACTCTTTAAGAAAGCGGTCACAAGTTTCTCCACATTAGCAGCCTCGGTTCTATTTAAATATGACGTTCCACTAGCACTGATCTCCTCTTGCCCCAGCTGCAAATTGAAAGACGATATAAATGGATTAAGTTTCCTGTTAATGAGTTTTGAAGGTGGGGCCAGGCCCAGGGTGTGTTTAAACGTTCTAAACTAATCCCAAAGCGAAATTTGATACCTGGACATAGAAAAACATGGGCCGGTTAGGCACAGGCCATGGGAAATCAATCCCTGTCGTTTGCCTTTCAATAATTGTGACTCCATTCTGTAGTGTTCCTTCATAGAAGCTATTGGATGGAAACTCGGACAAAGCTGGATGCATACGATATTGAACCTGAAATCAAGAATATGACGACGTTTAGTGGACAGCCACCAGATGTAGTGAAAGGGAAATAGAAGATATTATCTTCCTTAATCTCATACCTTTCTTAAAAAAAATGAAAATATTAACAAATAAAATTCCATTTCAAGAAGTAAAATCTGCTACACTAGGTTGCATCTAAAATAGTACCTGCAATCTAATTGGTTTAATACCAAGAGTCACAAGGCGTTCAAAGAGAGACTGCGCCAAGCCAGCACGAGCTGCTTTCTTGCACATAATGACGGGGCCAAGCTGACAATGATCACCAACGAGAACAACCTAGTGCAAAAAACTTTTGTAAGCAATCGATAAAATTTAACAGTAACAATCCAGCTCGTTGAGAATGCTAATACCTGCTTTACCCCGAGGACCAAAGGAATAAGGCACTCAGGTTCTGTAGCTTGAGTAGACTCATCAATAAGTACCTATCAGAGAGGAAGTCAATATCAGCTTCCACAGAATTAGAGATGCTCAAAATTAAGTAATCGATCTTAACCTGTCTAAATCTAAAATTTGACAACCGAAGATCCGCAGCACCAACACAAGTGCAGCAAATGACATCAGCACTCTGGGTTATCTCGCGTTCTGTAGCTCGTTTCAAATTTTTGTATTTCTTTTCATCACTGCTTGACAGCTCACCTAGTGACAATAAATACGAGAAAGCAAAGATACCGTAAAATTCATGTTCACTTCAAAAATCAATTACAAGAAACTGGCAATAAAGATTAAAAAATGTCAACTACAGATAACAAGCTGAACAATGTGGGACCTTGTTCATCTTTCAACTGCTGTAGCTTATGCAGTTCGCTCTTCTCAGATGTGTCAAGATGCCGTACCTGCAACCAACCATTCGTATGAATAATCTACAAACAGAAAAAGATGAAGGGGACAGAACGAATCAGGGAGTTAAAGTAAGCCACGATGTGAGCAAACCTGGTAGTGAAGAGTCAAATGCTCTACAGGAGAACTTACAGCTTCCCTTGACTTTGCACAAAGGCGAACAACCTGACATCAGAGTAGGAAGAAGTTAAAAAAGGAACAATATGATTTGACAAGTATATATTCAGCTTCTTCAAATAAAATTGGATGGGAGCAACTTTCCAAAATGAATAATAAATAAGAGTATCCAGGGTCTAGTGAAAATTTAAATTCAAAAAAAAAAAAGATATATATATATATATACTAAACACTGGGGGCCAAATATTAACCTTTAAACCAGTAGCACTAATTTTTTCCGCTAGTTGGTCGACAGCAACATTGCTTGGGGCGCAAACGAGGACCTGTTAGGCAATAAATTAGATCTACGGTAGTCGACTCACAAAAAGCATCCTGAAAGATCAATATTCAGCTTTACCTGTCCCTGGCCCTGTTTTGACATGTGATACACAATTGCAGCAGAAGTCACAGTTTTGCCTGTGCCAGGTGGACCTTGAATCAAGCTGATGGGCTTCTGAAGGACACTCTTCACCGCATTAACCTGATCAAGGATACCACATAACCTATTAGAAATCCGTTATGTAGATTCAGAAAGTAATTTCTCATTGTGTTGACAAGGCACATGGGATCAGAAAAATGCTGAAAATTAAAAAAAAAAAGGCAGTTACGACAAACATTCTCCATGAACTTGATAAGCTGAAAATCATTAATTACCTGAGATGCATTCAGTTCTGGAAGACCAAAAACTCCAAAACGTCGAGGTAGTGTGTTTCGGACCATCTGGGCCTCAACTTCATGTCCCAATAACTGATGGTAAATATAACTTCAAAAAACAGAAACGTAGTAATTCAGTGGTTAATCAGCGTGCAGTAATAAAGGGACACACACCAAGAAGGAACTAGGCTTTCAGTTGACTGACTTACCCACTCACACTTGTTTCATCTACAGCAAAATTCTTCATTGCTCCCTGCATTCGATCAAAGCTTGTACTTTTCCAAACAAAATCAACACAGAAACCATGGTTCACATCAATTGGAACTCCCTACACACGAGTAAATAAGGTTGAGCATACTCTCCACAAGTCAATGTCAAAAGCAAGGCTAACAATTGTATCAAACTCACCTGATTAGCTCGGAGTTCAAGAGCAACCTCCTCTTGTGCAGTTAGCTTGATCTAAAGAAATTTAAAAGAAATCTAGGTAAGGGACCTAAACGCTCTCACTTACATGATACACCCTGCTATCGAATATATTGTATGTAATCATCTCTAAACCAGGAAAGAGGCATACCACATGCCCAACTGATTGCCAAGCTGGATGAGCAGCATCTCCTGAGTAGCGAAGACGTAGTTCATCACCAGGCACCAATCGCAATTCATTTTCCTCCTGCATCAAAAGTTCAAATCAGACAATGTCCTAATTAAGTTTTAATAGCGACCACTAAGTTTCAACCACCTTTGGGAAGACGAAGTATGCAACGCGCTTCTTGTTAAGACCAATATCCCACCGAACTGTGAGGTTTTCCTTGCTTTGAGACTCTTTCATCATCTACAGCAGAATCAAGATGATAAGCCCCAACCGAACAAGCATAGAAGGGAAATGGAAAATAATCCTACAAATACTAAACACACACCTTGTCATAATCTGCTTCGAGCTTAATAAGAGGTGCAAACACATTTTGATACTGCACAAGGAAGAACCACCAAAAAGGTTAAGAATAAAAGCATAATACTAACAGTGACCTCGTCCAATAAACTAGCATGATGAATTAACTGCTTCTCTGGAGCATAAAATTACTTTTTTGTTTCACAAAAAGAAGAGAAAAAGTATACCTGATATGCATCTTCATACTTGGTTTGAACAGGCTGAGGTTCATCATCTACACCAGGTTTTTCAAGGTCCTCAAGGGTAGCATCCGGATTTGTCTTCCATAATTCTTCTATCTTATTTATTTGCTGTGCACTAATTTGGCGTGCCCTCAATTGTTCCTGCTCTGATGGGACCTGCAAAACAAGAATTAATAATAGCTCTAATATGAGAACGTCTTTTTAAGGGGGAATAAAAGTAAGGATAGAAACGAACCTTAACAAGCCAAGGGAGGAAACACCTGTCGTCAATCAAGGGACACCACTGACTTAGGTCCCAGTTCATATCCTTCAAGGCATTTACATTTAAACAAGGATCTCTACAGAGAAGAACGACAACACTGTCTGTCTTTGCCGAGATGAAACCGAGAAGAAAGACATTTCGACACCCACAGTTGTAGCATTCGAGAATTGTTTCCCCTAGCGGACTGTCTCTATGGAGACAAACTTCCTTGTGTTTTGCTCGAACCTTAAAAATAAAAGGATATACATTTAAATCCTTAAAAGGGTGCAACTTCCCGCAACCCAAGAGTTGAAAAGTATTCCTATAGCATGGCAATGGTGCAGCAAACAAACCAAACCAGATACCTATCAATACCAGCCTTAACCACAACAGAAGAAACTACAACACTTCCAGACAATGGAGACGAAGACCCGAAAAACAAAAAAAAAAACAGACTACAGAGGCGTTTACTAACCAGGTGATTCACGATATGCGAGCCGGAGGTGTTACCCCTTGAATTGCAGAACCACTTCCTACAGGACGCCACATTACATCTAACCACGCAAGCTGGGTTCGAGATACCACAATACTTACACGCGTGCTCCGTGAAATCATTCTTACCATAATCGAAACCATCATCGTCTCCAGCCTCCTCAAAGTTCAAATTTCCCATACCCGTGGCCAATGCATCGACCTGGCTGCTACAACTAACACCGCCACTTGCCCCAACTCCACCACGTCCCACTTTGCCGCCATTCCCGGCACTTGCAGAAAGGGAAGACGGTGACGAAGCCTCGGAATGATGATCCGCGGCAGCTCCTCCTCCGCCGCGATCGGAAGGGTCGACGATGGAGATGGAATCAGACGGGGTCGGCCATGCCGTCGGTGATCGGAACTCTGGGTAATCGAACTCGGAATCACCTTGAGAATTGAATTCCAAAAAGGTATACGCGTCGGGCACCGTGTCTGGCTGCGATGCCGTCTCAAAGAGATCGCTCTGTTGAGAATCCATAGAAATCAAGCTCCCTGGTTACGATCGTGTCGCTCTTTGGCTCGTTTCTTCTTCAATTGTTTTCTTCCTGAACTGCGATAGAGTTAGGGTTAGGGTTATGTGCGCTAGTGAAAAGTGAAAACGGACCCCTGAACAATTCGAGAGAATTGGAAACCACTGTGCGTGTCAATGAAGAAGAAAGGGGGCGCGTGGGAAAAATAAAATGTGTATATATAATATTGCTTACGTTGTTTACACGCGCCATGCTCTAAGTTATGGGCTTCCCGCACGTGATGTTGGGCCCTTCCCAGTTTCCATATCGTTACTCGTGAGGTGAATAATCATATGTTTTATTTTAAATGTGTCAAATAAAATATTCTTAATCAAATTAGAAGATGGGCTAATAACACCTAAACCGATCTAGTCCACGACCATGAGACATGGAAAATCGGATATTTCTGTTTACTTAAAACGATTACAATAATCTTGTAAGGAATTAAGTTAAACTGTTAAAGGGGTACTTAACATTAGGCTTTTAGGACTTTAATTTGTTTTAAAGTTTTGAAAGTCAAAAATTCGCCGATTATGTTTTTATTTCTTTTTTTCTCCAAAGTCTCAGTTGCTCACGTCTTTTTTTTAATTTCTAAACTTCATTTTTAAAAATAAAACTACATTTGTGAAATTTTTAATTTTTTAAAATCAATTTTTATTTTACAAACAAAAGCTTTTACAATTTAATTTTAAAATCAAAATCAAAAATAACAGTTCTTACCAAACAGCTCCTCAATTTTCCTTTTTAAAGTATGATGTTAAACAGATGTTCCAACTTTGTGTGGTTTGATCATAAAAACAAGTTATATTATTATTTTGTAATTTAATGATCTAACATCATATAAGCATATTAATATATTATATATCTCCTGTTTATCAAAATAATCACATGTATACATCTTATTAATCACTTAATTAGTATATTACCACATTCATAATCACATAAGCAATTTTCTATAACAAGTTCGGAGTTCAAAATTCGTATATAACGAATAACCAAAACTTCTCTGTATTCCTTTTTAAGCCAGTATTTATATAAACCAAAACAAATTAAGAACCAAAATCAAAAGCAACTTAAACCATACAAAAAAATAGATAAATTACAAAAATAGAAAAAAATTAACAAAAAAAACAACCACACGTACATAAAAGGAAATGAAAACCATCCATTTACGTAGCCTCTACTAATTGGTAACCTCCTAAGCCATGAAATAGTCGCAAAGCCCTTTCTTCCTCTTCGTTTCTAATTGTTGTTTACGACATAAATCGATCGTAGAGAAGTCTACCTTGTAGACCTCTCTCTCAAAATCGAACCCCATTTCACGTTACCAAACGTCAAACAAACATGCGTCTCTCTCGTGGCCCTAACCCTTTCGTTCTCCTCTTTGTTCTCATTGTTGCACCAGCCGTATCGGCCGATGTAGCTATCCTGAGAACGGACTACTACCAAAAAACATGTCCCGATTTCAACAAGATTGTGCGTGAGGCCGTTTCAACAAAGCAATCTCAACAACCAACAACCGCGGCTGGGACACTCCGTCTCTTTTTCCACGATTGTTTCCTCGAAGGTTGTGATGCGTCCGTTTTGATAGCCACAAACTCGTTTAACAAAGCAGAACGTGACGATGATCTCAACGACTCTCTCCCAGGAGATGCTTTCGACATCGTCACTAGGATCAAGACAGCTTTGGAACTGTCTTGTCCGAGTGTGGTTTCCTGCGCTGATATTTTAGCGCAGGCTACACGTGACCTTGTCACGATGGTAGGAGGACCTTACTTCGATGTGAAGCTTGGTCGTAAAGATGGACTCGAATCCAAAGCACACAAAGTCCGAGGAAACGTCCCGATGCCAAACCAGACGGTCCACGACATCCACGGGATGTTCAAGAAAAACGGGTTTACACTACGCGAGATGGTTGCGTTAAGCGGAGCTCACACAATCGGATTCTCTCACTGCAAAGAGTTTAGTGACCGTCTCTACGGACCAAAAGCCGATCCAGAAATCAACCCGCGATTCGCAACCGCTCTAAAAGACCTATGCAAAAACCACACCGTGGACGACACAATCGCGGCGTTTAACGACGTGATGACACCAGGAAAATTCGACAACATGTACTTCAAGAACCTAAAAAGAGGGCTAGGGCTTTTGGCTTCCGACCACATCCTTTTTAAGAACAATAGGACGAGACCGTTCGTTGAGCTTTACGCAAGTGACGAGAAAGCATTCTTTGAGGATTTCGCACGTGCGATGGAGAAACTCGGCACTGTTGGCGTCAAGGGCGACAAGGAAGGAGAAGTGAGACGTAGGTGCGACCACTTCAACAATCTCAACGTGTAAGAAACAAAAAAACACACAAATACAAGATAACAATATTTCAGTTTTTTATTTGCGTGGAGAAAGGAGAAGAAAGTTTTCGTTGGTATATATATTCTAAAACTATGTATTATAAGCATGATCGTGTAACAATTCAAGATGGGATGTTTAATTCTTTCGTAAAAATGCAAATTGTTATACTAAAAAGTATATAGATAAAAAAAGTATTATATATGTCGATCAGTTGTAGTTAATATACATGTTATATTTGATAATCTTGACAAGAAAATTAACTTAACTTTGAATCAATGGGTTTTTTTTTAGTGTTCCATGATTTTCATTGTGAATGGTAAAAATTTATTAGATATTTTATTCAACTGTATTTAACCAGTTACGCCCTTAACAAATGAACATGCATTTCTGCTCCAATTATTTTGCTCCTTACTATTTAGATTATATGGTAAAAATATCATGACATCAACGTTATCAAATATATATTGTGCGGAAATTACAAAAGAAAATATTTCTCAGATTCGATTTTAATTTTGGTATCAAAACTTTGTAGCTATGGATCTTGTGATGTTTGTGAGCTCATGCTTTTCGGTCCACCGGAATTTTCGTTAATTATAGCCTTATGTTTAAGGGGAGTGGCAACGCGTGACATGAGCCATCTAAAAAAAGATTGTGCTTGAATAATACTTTCTCTTGTCCATAAAAAAAATTTGCTTATAAATTAATAGATCACAAGTTACTATAGTTCTTCAATCTGTTCTCTCTGGTGTTTAATTTGCTTCCCATAAATAAAACAAGAATGAAGTTCTTCATTTATCTAGTTATGTTCATTATCCACTTGAGTGGTATCATCACAGCTAACAATGTGATAGATTCCTTGATTCGAGATTCTTGCAAAAAAGCTTCAAAATATGAGGAATCAGAACAAGATTACTACAACTTATGCATCACATCTATCAAAGAAAATCCAGAGACTCAGAAAGCCAGAAACATCGATGATTTGATCGTGGTAGGAGTCAAAAACGCTATGGTGAACACGACAAACGTGAAAGGAATCTTGGAGAAGATTCTGAAGGAGAGAAAGTATAAGAGTAAGTTGAGTGCGAAGTTGATGCGTGATTGCATTAAGCTTTATTCTAATGGCATTGACTCGTTAACCAAAGCTTTAAAGTTCATAAAAATGAGGGATTACAGGAAGGTCTCCGATAATATAAGCGATGCAAGAGCTGCTCCAAGAACTTGTGAAATGGGATTCAATGGCGATAATAACCAGACATCTCCGGTGACGAAAGAGAACGATGTTCTCTTCCAAATGGCAGATATTCCTCAGGCTTTTAATTACGATTCCCATCTTGATACGCCCACCGTGTAACTGTTTTTTAATTGTTTTATAAGAGAATATACTAATGTAGGATATAAAGTATACAGATAGAAACATATTATATACGTCAAACAATTGTAGTTAACATACATTTTGTAGTTGATAATAATGTTGCCAAATAATTAGGAAACCAAACCATTACTTTCCCCTGTGATTTTAAACAATTATTATTGTTTTTTTTTCGTACCAAAATCTATTTTGAGAAGCATGAATCAGTCAACTTTAAGCTACGGTTCAATAAGTCATTTAAGAAGAACAAACTATCACTCTCATGATGAAAGATTCTTAAACCTCTAACATGTTCTCGATTCTTACTCCATTCTTATCCATTACTTGCTCACAATCTCTTTCCAGGACGATCCAACGGAATCCATACATTTCATACATTTCATACATTTCGATTTACATAGGTTATGAAATTTGTAATTTTAACAAAAAAAAAATTGATTGGATTAATATGCCGTATAGGATTCAATGAAGGAAACATCAGTGGGCTCTTTCAATTTTCAATCACAAAGCAGAGGCCTTTCTTTGGCAAAATACATTCAACATAGTTTTCATCTTGTCCCTATAGCAGAGGCCTTTCTTTGGCAAAATTGACTGGATTAATATGCCGTATAGGATTCAATGAAGGCTGTGATTGCTTCTTCTGCTGCTGGTGCTATTGCGTTGAGTCGCTGGCGCAATCATTCTTATAAACTGCGACTGTGTTTTTATGCATTAAGAGTATAATTAATGGTCCAAACACATACTAATTGATGATAGTGTTAGAAAAAGTTTTGAACTGGTGGTAATTTTGTGAATAAGGGTGTTCAATAATGACTTTTTCAAAAAGAAAATTTCTTTAATATTTGTATAAAGGATCAAACATATAACACTGTACTTTTATGATCTCAAACGTACGTGATTAGATATATGCAGAATTTGAAGAGTTAAATGATTTTTTTTTTGTTTTGTTTAAAATTTGTGTTAAGTGTATTGAGTCTCTTGACCCCAAAAATAAAAATAAAGGCAACGAAGTAAGCGGAGTGGTAACGCGTGACATGAGCCATCTAAAAAAAGCATGTGTTTGAATAAATACTCTCATATGCGAAGTTTTTTGTTTGCTTATGAATTTGATTACAAGTTACCATAATGCTTCAAACAAATAGATATACAATGAAGCTGTTGATTTACCTAGTTGTGTTCGTCCTCCTCTTCAATGGCTGCACGGCCAACAACGTGGCAGATTCACTGATTCAAAAATATTGCAAGCAAAGTTCAGAATATCCAAGTGCGATAAACAATCCGAATTACTACAACTTTTGTATCGCATCTCTCAAAGAGAATCCTGAGAGCCAGAAAGCAAGGAACATCGATGAATTGATCGTGATAGGAGCCATTAACGCGATGTCAAACCTAACGAACGTGAAAAGAATCGTGGAAAAGATTATAAAAGAGAGGAAATATAAGAGTAGGCTTAGTAAGAAGTTGCTGGGAGATTGTGTTAAGCTTTACTCCGAGGGTTATCACTCGTTAACCATGGCTTTGTAATACTTCAAAGCGCGGGATTTTAGTAAGGCTTCAAACAATATTAATGAAGCAAAAAATGGACCTACACTTTGTGAATTGGAATTCAACGGCGAGAATCAACAAGTATCTCCCGTGAGGAAAGAAAACGATGTTCTCTTCACCATGATCGATATTCCTTACCTGTTTAATAGCATTGCTCATAATTAGTTTAGTTGAGCTGCTGCCATCAGAATAGCGTCAATGAAAATGCATCACAAATAAATAAAAAAATGCATCACAATTTCTTTAATTTCCCATTAATTCTTTTACATTATGTATGATTTTGGAAACACATTAACACGTGGCTAAATTCAACGTGCTAATATGGGCAAATATTGCATGTTGACCAATATCAAACAAATAAATTGATTAACATGCAATAGTTGAGAAATAAACCATTCAAAGATATGTGAAGAAACAATGACGTATAAGGAAAGAGTTTTAAAAATAACGAAAAAAAGAGAAGAAGGAAAGAGTTTAATTAAAAACGAACAATTAGGCCTGGAATGGTAAAAGCACTACGTTAGATAATAGTATTTACTCTAAACTTCTTTGTTTCGACTTTACTATAAATTGAATCACAAAGTTAAATAATTTTCTTCATCAATATCGATTCTCATATCTCTGCTTCCCCAAAATAAAATTTAAAAAAATGAAATTCTTCGTTTCATTTGTTATGTTCTTTCTCCTCTTGAACGGTTTTGCAACGGCGCAAACTCTGATTCAAGATTCTTGCAAGAAAGCTGCAGCGAGAGACCCGAGCTTTAAATACGATTTCTGCGTCCAATCTCTTGAAGCGGATCCACAGAGCAAGACAGCAACTAGTCTCGAAGGTTTGGTCATAGCATCAATGAAGAACGCTGCGTCCCAAACAATTAACGTGAAAGGGATCGTTGAAAAGATCCTCAGTGACAAGAAAACTTCACTTGGTATTGAAATGGCGTTAACCGATTGCATCGAGCTTTACACGGATGCTAATGATTCTATAAACGAGGCTTTAACGAATGTTAAGTCTCACGATTACAGAACCGCTAACGTGCATCTGAGTGCTGCTATGGTTGATCCGAGGACTTGTGAAACTGGATTCAAAGATTTGAGGCACCAGTCTCCAGTTACAAATGAGAACGATGTTTCGATTCAAAAGATTTTAATTTCTTTAGCTTTTACAAATATGTTATGATGATATTACCAAAAGTGTATAATTTAACATTGATATGTTTACTAAAGAAATATATACTTAAGAGCAAAAACATTGTTACAGGATAAATCGCTATTTACAATTATATAAATATGATTTAGAAACACTAAAATGTTAATTATATTGTTTTATTGAAATGCTAAACATACGCTATTTTTATGATTTAAGAGGCCAATAATCATCAATGCGTGGAATATATGCCTGTTCCATTTCATTAAGTAGGTACATAGTACATACTATGTTCATTTAATAAAATTATTATTAAATTTTACGATTGCCAGATATATTCCATTGCATGCATAGATTTATCCACTGATAAGAGACATAAGACAGCCGAATTAGTGTCTAATTACCCAAAGAGAGGCATCTTTTGGATGTTGAACTAAAACTCACTTTTGAGATATGGAAACATTAATGATTTTCTGCTTTTATAAATACCTTGTGATATGGAAACAAAAAAAATAATTATACATTACATAGAATCTGTAAAAGTGATTATAATTTATTTCATGCAGAATTTAAGTTCAATATGTGCATACAATTTTTTTTTGTTCAAGAACTTCCACTAACTGCAAGGCCAATTCATTCACATTGAAGAATGTTATTGTGTGTGATTATGTCTAGTTTCAACTTACGCTAAGAGATACAACATATGGCTTTCGGATTCTCATCGCTAAACAACATAAATTTCTCTAACTCATTGTCATAACACCTGAAAACCGACTCATCCCCTAAACCGATCATTTCCATATCAACTTCGAGAACATTTTTATTCTCGGCGTTCTTACTAGATTCTTCATCTTTTTTTTGGGTAAAAAAAGGTGTTTTTCACCTCTTTGCCAAGAATCCAAACAATATAAATAGTTCCTCCTAACGAGTGTTGAACCAGGGTGGATGGACACATACCCAGACTTTTTGTACCACTAACCCAACACAACGTTGTTGGTTAGATTCTTCATCTTTCTCTTCCTTCTCTACAATCTTTACTCTTTTGTCTGTCTTCTTCTTAAGTTTCTTCAACAACTTCTTCGGATCAAAATATCCCTTGACCACAACCTTGTGACTATTAATATCCGTTAAAAATGTTTCAACACCTTTGAATTTGGAAACAATTCCAGCAATTTTTCTCTCTCATTCGTTGCAATGCATCGATATATTGAATTCGACCTCCATATATCTGACATTATCCCTTTTTCTTTTTCTTTCCTCATTGAAGTGACAAGAGAAGTCTCAGCGTCGGATCATAGAAATGTTTTACCAAAAATAACAAAAAAAATAAGTCTTAAGTTTTTTTACCAAAAAATAAAAATAAATAAGAAAAAGGCCAAGTTTTGTTTTTTTTTTTTTTCTTTTCAGTAAAATGTAAAACGCCAAGTTAAACGAATAATTAGGCCATACGACGTAAGCGGAGTGGTAAAGCGTGACATGAGCGTTGCAAAAAACAAAAGCCGTTATGTTAGTTAACAATCTCATGTCATAACACAACAACCACAAGATTCTTCGTTTTATAAATTATAAATTTGGATCACAAAAAAGTCAATACTTTCTTCAACAATCGATTATTCTCATTAGTCCTCTGCTTCCCCTAAATAAATTTTTTTTTTTTAAAAAAATGAAATTCTTGCTCTACCTTGTTACGTTCTTTCTCCTCTTAAACGTTTTCGCAACCGCACAATCTCTCATTCGAGATTCTTGCAAGAAAGCTGCAGCTAAAAGCCCAAACGTCAAACTCGATTTCTGCGTCAAGTCTCTTGAAGGTAATCCGCAGAGCAAAACCGCAAAAACTCTCGTCGAATTAGTCATTGCATCAACGAAGAACGCTGCGACGAAAACGACGAGCTTGAAAGCAATGGTTAACAAGATTCTCAAGGAGAAGAAATATGCGAAAGACAGTGAGATGCCATTACGAGATTGCCTCGAGCTTTATACCGATGCTTCTGCTTCCTTAAACGAAGCTTTGACGAGCGTTAAATCGCGAGACTACAAGACCGCTACAGTGGCTATGAGTGCTGCGATGGATGCACCGAGCACATGTGAAACTGGATTCAAAGAAAGAAAAACGCCTCAGAAATCTCCGTTTGCCAAAGAGAACGATGTTTTGTCTCAGACGATTCTGATTCCTTTAGCTTTTACAAACATGTTGAAATGAATATAATATTAAAAGTGTATTTTAGCACATTACATAATAGTATTATTGACATATATATATATATATATATACTTTAGAATTTAGATTAATCCGCTTGCTCACCATGATCAACATTATTTAATAACATTGCGCCTAAGAAGAGGTGAAACGTCAATGAAAATGCATCAGATCATTTTTTCTATAAATTCCTTTTGCTTTTACAAATATGTTGATCAGATGAGATTATTAGATTATATTTATCAAAAAAAAAAAACATTAGATTATAGTAATCTTATATCTCAAATAAGAACTTAAGAGTAATGATTATTGACATGTACTAATTCACTCACTGCAGTATCTATCTTCACGTATTACAAAACAACCCTGATGATGATTGGTAACTAAGAATACATTTATGGCAAAAAAAACATAAAACAGATCTAAAAAATATTTTGAATCTTTAGTTGCATAATTAAGTATTAGTCTTTTAAATATTCACACCATGGCCAGAAACAAACATCAAACACAAAAGGGGGGTTAAACAAAAAGACCCCGATGAATAAGAAGAGACAAGATGATAAGTTTGTTTGCAAATTATTTTGTATATCTCTCTTGCCAAATGGTGTAAGTCAATATTTAATGTTGTATAATTTGGAAACACTAAAACACTTGACTAAATTTTAACGTGCATATATGGGAGACAAAATATTGCATGTAATTTTTTTTAAAAATGGCACGTTCACCAATATGAAATAAATTGATTACTCAAAAGGAAAAAAAAATATTAAACGATATATCTTTGTTTTTTAAAAAAAAATTAATATGTTGGCGTAGAAGAGTTATTATCATTTTCTATAGTGTATGATTTGGAAACACATTAAAACGTGACTAAATTCAACGTGCATTTATGAAAAGCAAATATACGTTTATGGAAACCAAATATTGCATGTTGATTTTCTCTAAAAAAAGAAAAAATTGTATGTTGACCAATATATCATGATTTTGTTGGACCAAAAAAAAGATATGATCAAACGAACAATTATGCCCACAATGGTAGAAGCCGTTACGTTATATTATAGACTTACACTCTTACTCTAAAATGATTTGTTACAATTTTACTATAAATTGAATCACAAAGCTACTTTTTTCTTCATCAATCATTTCTCATTGTCTACTCCCCAAAAGAAAAAGAAAAAAAAAATCATGAAATTCTTCGTTTCCTTTGTTATGTTTGTTCTCCTCTTAAACTGTCTCGAAACCGCGCAAAATCTGATTCAAGATTCTTGCAAGAAAGCTGCAGCAAAAGACCCGAAGTTCAAATACGATTTCTGCGTCCAATCTCTTGAAGCGGATCCACAGAGCAAGACAGCAACTACTCTCGAAGGTTTGGTCATAGCATCAACGAAGAACGCTGCGTCCCAAACAATCAACGTGAAAGGGATCGTTGAAAAGATTCTCAGATCTTCACATGGTATTGAGATGCCGTTACAAGATTGCATCGAGCTTTACACCGATGCTAATGATTCTTTAAACGAGGCTTTGACAAACGTTAAGTCTCGCGATTACAAATCCGCTAACGTGCATCTGAGTGCTGCTTTGGATGCACCTACCACTTGTGAAACCGGATTCAAAGAAGCGAAGAAACCATCTCCGGTTACAAATGAGAACAATGTTTCGGTTCAGAAGATTTTGATTCCATTAGCTTTTACAAATATGTTGTAATGAAATTACCAAAGTGTATTAATTACATGGATTAATGTTTATGATTCAATTAGCTTTTATCTTTTTTTCCCCGTTTCTTTGAGTTTGTTAAAACCAACAATCAGGCCATGCAACGTAAGCGGAGTGGTAAAAGCGTGTGACATGAGCGTTCTAATTAAAAAACAAGCCCCTTTATGTTAATTAACAATCTCATGTCATATAACACAACAACCGTAAAATTCTCCGTTTCATTAATAATAAATTTGGATCATAAAAAGTCATTACTTTCTTCAAGACTTCAACAGTCGATTCTTCTCATTAATCCTCTGCTTCCCCCAAAAAAATGAAATTCTTGCTCTCTACCTTGTTATGTTGTTTCTCCTCTTAAACAGTTTCGCAACGGCACAATCTCTCATTCGAGATTCTTGCAAGAAAGCTGCAGCTAAATGCCCGAACGTCAAACTCGATTTCTGCGTCAAAGTCTCTTGAAGCTAATCAAAAAGTCTCGCCAAATTAGTCATGACATCAACGAAGAACGCTGCGACGAAAACGACGAGCTTAACTTGACATTGACAAGATTCTCATGGAGAAGAAATTTCCAAAAGACAGTGAGAGGCCGCTACGATATTGCCCCAGGCTATCATACAACTGCTACTGCTTCCTTAAACGAAGCTTTGCACATCGTTAGGCTTAGATTCGCATAACGGCATAAGCTTCCGTGTCTATGAGTGCTGCAGTGGATGCACCGATCAAATGCACAAACTAGATTCAAAGAAAGAGAACGATGTTTTGTTATCAGACGTATCTGATTTCTTTAGCTTTTTTAAACTTAAAGAATTTGATTAAAGAATAATAATATTGATAATATAGTACCTTGGATTAATCGGCTTGCTCACTGTAGAACCAACGCTCGTAGCCTCTAAGCCTTTTTAAAGTCTTGAATAAAGAGTTATCTGCATATTTTACACAAGCTTTAGATAAACCCAAAAACGTTTTTGAATTTGTATACCAATGTTGATACAGTTTTCTGGTTTTGATACATGATCCAGTATGTTCAAATCCGATTAAACAAACTCAAACCAAACCGAAAGAAAGAAAGCGTACACAATTCAAACTTCAATTTCTTTCAAATCTTCTAACAATGTATATATGAATCCAAAACTGATACCGAAACCATATTTTACCGAACCGAATGATGCTATTTCATAAGCCGAGAATTTGGCACAAACCGGCCTGGGAGACCTACCAAGTCGTACAAGCTTTCATCATAGAAGAGTAAAAGATAAAGTCAAAGTTTCCGTTTTCTTACATGCGTGCAATGTGAAGCCCATCGTCGCTATCTTCATCTTCTTCTTTAATCTTCTGATCATCGTCGTTGTAGTTACTTGATGATCCCAACAAGAAAGGTTGATCCTTTAGAATCGAAACCTGATCCATCGGTACAGCATTTCTTTTATAGTTCCAAACCAACATCGATGTGTAATCTTGAGGCGAAACAAGTCCATTCTCTCTAATAAATCTCTTCTGCTCTTCTAAGGTCTTTGGCTCATCAAGCATCAAGTACTCGATCAAAAACTTCTCGTGCTCAGGCCTCCAGTTACCCGGGAAAGGCGAGTAATCAGTTTCCGGAACAAGAGACATTCTTGTATAAACAAGTCCATCAACAGATTCAGCAAGACCCATCCTCAAGAGATTGTTATATTCCGGTGAAAGACCTTTCTTTTCCTTCAACGGACGGCTCAGATTCCGAGAAGCTCCCTTGTAAACTTTGGCTCGTGATCTAAGCTTATACTTTGCAGCATAAAGCTTAGCAAGCGAACCACGGATAATATAAGAACAGAAATTCACAATCTTCTTCCGGTTATCCGCAAACCGATACCACTCAGCAACTGTAGTCAGAAACTTATTCATCTGCGCGTTCGTATGAGCTTGAGTGGCGTGGAACATTCTAAAGCAAGGTTGTGGATCAGGATCACGATCTCCTTTTATAAAATTCAGCTTACGAAACTGTTTAATGCATTGCTTCAAGCTCGCTGTAACGGACAAAAGCGTTCCCACGCCTTTCTCGCTTATGATCTTCCCTCCCGTCGCAGTATACCTCAAAGTCGGATACACAACTCGACGACACAGAACATGATCAAGAAACATTATACCTTTGGTTATATGTTCAATGGGGGAGATTCTCGTTGTCGAGCCTAAGCATATACTTCTGATCAACAAACTCAATCAGCTCTTTCCTCAACGTCGCAGCATCAGCTCGAGGTCCACGCACTCCGATCAGTATATGACCTCCGTATCTAACATAATCCATTTTCCTTGTCTTGTCTGGACCGCTCGTGGGAACAAACTCAGGCCACGAGGTGTTTCCTTGGTCAGCTTCTCCCTCCGGGTTGTTCCATATAACATCGGTTTTAGAAGGACGGTAAAAGTCTTTCACTTTCGCTTCCATCCAACGATCAAGCTCATCGAGACACACGTTAACAAGAAGAGGACTAAGAATCCCACAATGTCCCCATTGCGGAGACTTCCCAGCTTCTTCAGGAGCAAAACCGAAGAAAGTCTCTAACCAGTAAGGATCAGGCTTTGGCTCATCGTCAGCCAGAACACGTTTCTTCTGATACTTTCTCTTCGTCGTCTTCTTCTTCTCTCCGTCCACAACTTTACTCGTTACCACCGGAGTAACCAACGCGGATTTAATCAAGTCGATCACTTTCTTGTCTCTAACATCTCTCATCAAAGAACTAATCACAAAACCAACTTTCATTCCATCCAAAACAACACTCAAATCAC
Source organism: Eutrema salsugineum (assembly GCF_000478725.1). Taxonomy (NCBI): domain Eukaryota; kingdom Viridiplantae; phylum Streptophyta; class Magnoliopsida; order Brassicales; family Brassicaceae; genus Eutrema; species Eutrema salsugineum. The sequence goes on along the minus strand of NW_006256828.1, from coordinate 2,112,543 downwards.
CTTTAACATACCACAAGTAACCAGCGAAGTTCCTCCGAATCACTCTCAAAACCGTGTGTGCAGTCCTCCCTGGCCTAAACGCAAACGACTTCTGAGAAAACCGAGACTCGTAAATCGGTTCCAATATCATCAACAACACTTCTTGCACTATCTTATCCTGAAACGGAGCTGGTTGTGTAGTAGTCAAAATCGCTTTGATCTTCCTCTTAGACAAAGACTCGTAATCAGTTTTATCCCTAGGAGATTTTATGTAGAAATCCAAACGAGCTCCCCATTTGAACCGATCATCGAGAACAGAGTTTCTCAGAGCTAACAGATTCTCTAAAGCTGATCTCTGAATGGAGCTACGAGGCATATAAGCACCTAATTCGTCACAGCAAACTTTCTGATAAGCTAATACCCATAACTCAAATCTTCGGAGATACGAGGCTAAATTGGTCGCGGTTTTGTCTGGCTCTTTGAAATTCTCGAGCCACATCTGAGAACAGAGCGAAACTCCGTCTTCTTTCAAAAGATTGGCTGGATCATCGGGATCTGGGGATTGTTGTTGTCGTCGCTGAGGCGCGAAGTAGGAGAGGTATCGGAAAATTGGAGAGCCGTTAGGTCTAGAAGTGAGTGGGTTGGTGACGAAGTAGTAAACGTTGCTACAAGCAGAAGAATGTTTGAGCCATTTGCAAGGACCTATAATGGAGAAGCTTCGACGCATTTTGGGTGATGGAAAATGAGTCTGTGAGATTCATATAAACGTTGTGTTAGAATCATCAATCAAAAACAAACAAACAAAACGGAATCAGTAATTGAAAAAGGAGAAGAAGATTGTGCAGTAAGTTCTTACAGAGACGAATTAATTGAAAAATTGGTGGAAGCTTCGTCTTCTTCAGAGAAATGGTAGAGACTGGTAACCCTCGTTAAACCCCCAAACCTTAAGGTTTCAGAGAAATCGCTGAACAGAGAATAAACATACTAAGCAGTTTAGATGTGGGCAAACAAATTGGGCCTCTAGTCAAAGGCCCAAGAGTGCCAACTGATACTTACTTCCCTGATTAAATTAAACCCCAATCATTTTTAATATTTATTTATTGTCCTTATTTAATTTAAACTTACTTGTGATTTTTATGATTGGTATATGGTCACCGCTACTAGGGGGGACAACTTGTTAGAGATAATCAGTCTTACGTGAGTTAACAAATATTTAATTTCATGTGTTTATATGATTATTTGTGTATCAAACGTAATCGAAATTCGCATATCTTAATATAGCTTAAATTATCGTGAAAGACATGGATATTTCACAAAACTCTGTGCAAGGGATGTAGAAAACAGAGATCACCTCCTCCTCACTTGTCGGTTCAGTGCTGAGATTTGGAAGATGGTGCTCGCAAGACTGGATCGCAATCAACCGCTGTTCTTCTCGTGGGCCGAGCTTCTCTCATGGATGAGTACGAGATCTCCCCAAACTCCATCTACTCTCAGAAAGCTAACAACTCATGCAACGATATACCACATTTGGAGGCAAAGAAATAATGTCCTGCACAATCAGCAAACAATATCACCGATGGCCATCTTCAAGATAATTGATTGAATGGTTAAAAACATAATCACGGCGAGAAGACACAGGCGTGCTTTCTCGGACTTAATGGTGTTCTGGATCCGATGATCTGGATTCTATTGTACATGTTTCATAATTTTAAGTAGTGCTCTCCTTATTTTTTATTTTTTTTGCCAAGGAAACTTTGTTTAGGTCTGCATGTTTGTATTCCTTTCTCTTCGTTTATAATGATATTAACATTCTTAGTAAAAAAAAAAAAAACTTTAGAAAAGCTTTTAACATCACATGGCTTTTTTATTTTATTTTTACATCACATGGTTAGAACTTAAGAAGCTTATAGAATTGTAATCATCAATGAAAAGAGAATTGAATCTTTGCGTAGTAGAGATGATTGTCAACAATAACAAAAGCAACCTTTCGGCGAAAAAAAGTTTTTTTTTTTTGTTGTTGAGTAATAACAAAAAAAAAACGAGATTTACATCGTAACATGAAAAGAAGAAGGAACTAGAAGAGTTAAAAGGTGTGTACAGATGTGCACAAAGAATCAAAGATTTGGTAAATCCTAAAAAGAAAACCAATAGTGTTGTTGGTTGGCTTTGGTTAATGCTTTTTTCCCCTTCTTTTGTCTGTTGCTTCTCCTTCTTCTCCCATAATAGAAAAAAATAATAATAAAATCAGATATCGAATATTTTGCTTTTGATTCCCTTTTTGCCTGTATTGTTAGAGATCAGCAATTGTAAAAAAAAAATTGTAGTTAGGAGGAAACTGAAGCTGTCACGTTACGGCTTTATCAACCCTTTCACTTTCAGACGTTTAAACCCACCAAAATGATTCTCATTCTTCAGCATCTTCTTCACGTCACTTTGCTGCTGAGTTTCTTTTATGTTTGAAACTACTAACACTTCTTCTTCTTCTTGCTTGCTAATAATACTGCTACTACTATATCTGCCTTCGTGGTAGTTCTGCGATCTCTTCAATCTTTTTAGTTCCTATTCTCATACAATAATTCACCAAAAAAAACTCAGGGTTGTATTCATTTATGAATAACTGTAAAAAATAATAAAGATGTTGTGTATTTATGCAGTACCTGATGATGCTCAGAGTCTCTTGTGTCAAGAATAACTGTTGGGTTCTCGAATTTCAACGACGAACGGCGTTTGACTCTGAAACTCTCGGAATCAGAACCGTCGCTTTCCTGATCCGCGACTATTTCATCTTGAACCGCAGAGAAGAACCGAGTTTTTCTGTTAATGCTGCTAGCTACTTCTTCAGAGAGCTTAGAGTCGATACTGCTACTATAGTTAGCTCGTTTATTTACCTGCTTGTAAAAAGAAACCAGAAATCGAATATTAGCAAGACCCGGTTTGAAGAAAGTTTGTTGTGAGTTCTTGGTCGGAAACTTACGTAATCAGCAGTTGTTGAGCATTCGTAATCATCAGCAACCGAGGAGATACATGAAGCATTCGCTTCGTAGCTCATGACAGGATTTCCAGGTTGCAACTGGCAATTAGATGTCATCTCTAACTCGGTATTGAAGTCAAAGTATATATTGGAATACGGTGAATATCCAGCGTCTTTTGCAGCTGGAAGTGTGATTGGCGATGGATACGTGTATAAATCTTCATCAGTTGAAATCATATCTGAAACTTCATCTTCTTCCTCAAACTTCTTTGCAGCAGCTTCCAGGTCTTTAATGTTATCTCTCAAGAAAAGAGTACGTGTTGTCCCGCATGGAAGGTCAAGCTTTTTAACATCTAGACAATGATACAATAACACCGTCAATTAGAAAACAGTAGTGATAAACAAGTCTCGATGGAGATAACAGAGAAGAAGGTTTTACCATGGCGGAGACAAACGGGATGTGAGTAGCAATCGCAGTTTATAAACGCCAAATAGCAATCCCTTTTACACAAACTGCATACAATGGTTCCATATGTGTTCGAAACAAGGCCTGTGCATAATCTTGACTTCATTAGAGACCATCGAGCCAGATGGAGAAAACGAATCAGGTGCACAAACGCAGTCTTGATGCTTCGTTGTCCTAACAATTCCGCAGGTGTAAAATCCAGATTCTCGGGTTTGGAACTTGAATTTAAAAGCATTGCTTCCTTACAAATCAATTCTTCATGAGGAAGCAATGGCAATCTGTTAAGATGTGCATACCGGCAACTAGCAATAGCTCCAAAAGGAAACCAGTCACCCATCGCAAAGTTCACTGCCTCACCACAATTAAAGCCTGTAAAATTTATCAAAAACAACCACAATTTCAGATGACGATGATATCAACTATCTGACCAATAAAAATGTAGATTCAGACAAATATGTCTTACCGTGGCTGAAACCAGCATGATAAGCCCTAGGGAATGTAACGACAAACTCTCCAGGTTTCTGTACAGCCTTGTACACAGGCACATCATGGTCCAACAGAATCTTTGGAGGGAATATAGTAGTCTTCCCAAGAAGCACATCAAAGGCTCCATCTTCTCCATTCGTTGAGCAAATATCATCATTGTACACGCACTCTCGAACCACCTTTTCGAATTTAAGAGCAGCAGAACCTGGAATCCCATACCAAGTTTTGGATGCTCCACAATGTTGATAGTTAATGCTGTTTTAAGTACCAAGGTAAAATAAAAGTCAGATTAAGATACTTTAGATGGCCATCCTTAGAGCCAAAATTCATTTAACTGATCTTACCTGTACAAATAATGATCCTCAACATGCCAAGCAAACATACTAAACAGCATTCCGATGTAAAGCATCGGTTCAGTGACTCCCTGAAACGTGAATACAAGTTAAAAGAGAATACACAGAAACTTCTTATGTGACCTTAATGTAACTGTACTAATTTTCACATACCGGAATGGATGTTTCAAGAAGGCGCAAGGTAGACTTAGGCAGCCTCGAAACTTTCTGAAAGTAGAGAGAGAAAAGACATATAACTACCAAATTTTAAAAATATAAGCATAAAATTTCCATATAACCAAAAATAGAGAAAATCAAGTTGTAGTAAATCTATACATTCAAATTCCATTTGCTGCTTCCTAGCGGGTCACCTGGTGCAGATGAAAATGCGCTACCATCTACATCACACGCATACTCAACTGTTTCAGTCTTGCCACATGCAATTTCCTTCCAGAATTCTTTCTCCAAGAATGAGTCGGGCAAAGAGCCACCACTGCAATATCTACGTGCAAATACCTTGTTCGCCATTTTCTCATAATCACGAAATGTGTAGGTCCTGAGTAGTTTACAAATAATCAAAAACAAACCATAAGGTGAAGATGTAGAGCTAAATCATTCAGGGTTAAATACAAACCTCCCACTCATGAAGAATGTAACTTTATCATCAGAATCCCACTCAGCAAGTCGAAGGGGTTGTACTCTGGTAGTGAACTTAAAGTTCGATTTCTCTTTCATCAACACAGCGCCTGCAGGAACTGTTGCTGTCATAGGAGATACGATCTTGCAGATACCTGCAAAAAGAAAAAGAGAAATAAGAGACTGGACAAAAAACATAATGAGATTGATTACCCTACAGCACTAATCCTTGCATATTGAGATTTTAGCTTTCAATGTCAATTTTACCATATTTTGAAGCTTCTGGAAAAATCTTCTGCAAATAAGTCAAAGGATCCTCAAACTCATCCTTTGTCGGTCTGTAGACAGGACATTCTGGAAGCCTCTCGGTCCATTTTAGATCTTCTGTCTCAACCTTCTCCACCTTTTCCTTCAATAAGGCACCCTTACCAGTAAATCCACCATTCACTGTAGATACTGTGTCACTAGCAATTACCCGTAATCTCATTCCACATGATGCTGAAGATGGTCTCAACGCATCACCTCCACTCCTAACCATTGTGCTGAAGTCTACTGTTTCATTGACAGAGTCTGATCTCATTTTTTGAAGCCTTTTACGTTTCAGGTATTCTAACCCATCTTTAGCCTCTTTCGACAAGCAGACCCTCCTTTCAGCCTGACAAAACCGAGTGTAAGCTATCATTTCTCAAGATATACTATACTGAGTTATAGATACACAAATAGGTCCACCATTCACACTTAACCCATTATAGCTACAAAATATTTAACTCCAGAAAAGCCAAACATAAAAGTGAACACAGAAAATGGAAACAGTCAACACCAAGAAGTTTTAAAGGCTTATAAGCATATTCACTTCCACATACCGCCTTATCTCTTTGACCAATACCCTACAAAGTCAAAGAATATGACCATTTCTAAATTCAACAACTCCAAGAACGCGAGTCAGAAATCATCGATAACTTCTTCTACAACACACAATTGTGTTGACCTAAAAGTGAGATTCGTCGCAATTTCAACAGAAGACAGAGCTCAAATCTCAGGTTCACACGTGGCTTTTAGTAGAAAGAAACGTGTGGGAGATTATCCATTGACGATGAAATCACGACGCAGAGAATAAGGAAGACGAACCAATTCAAGAGAGAAATAAACAGCGAAACCTCGACAGAATTCAAGCAATGTAAGAGATCTGATCTAGCAAAATCGTTAACAACAGAATTCACGAGAAGTTCAAGCAAACATATGGCTAGAACAAATTTGCGACGGAGAAAAAATGATTTAGAAACTAGAAAATTGGAGAGGGGAAATCATCTCACCATAGCATTCCGTAAAATCTGTCTCCGTAAGCTTCCGTTTTCCCTCGACGGATTGAAAAAAACCAACCACAACAAGCAAAGCACAGAAAAATAACAGAGACGAAACCCTAGATCACGATCTTGACCTGCGGATTCAATACAAAGCCTGGCATGCAAACACGGTAAACCACATTCTACGAAAACGCCGCGAAACGAGCCAGGACCGAGTCAAACGCGGAGATCCGAATCGCCGCGTAGCCGAGTCAAACAAAACTTCGAAAATCAACCCATACACTATCCACCAGAGGAAGAATAGAAGCTATTCTCGACGAGAAACGGAATCTATTCGCCGAACGGGAAACGGTAAACGGCCGGGGAAATTGGTTTTCCGGCGTAGAGGAGAGAGACAAACTGTAGGTGCTAAAAAAAGGACCGAGAGAGGAAGAAACTTGGAAAACCGGAAAAAATTGTTAGGAAAGTATAATTTATAGTTTTATACTCCAAACGTGTATACTTTAGTGGCCACCGTAATTTTAAAAACAAAAGCCGTTCCTAATTAAAATTCAATAAAAATAGCTGGATCGGGAAGGTTCCGAAGTTCTTCTCAACCCATATAATCAAATATTGAGTATTTAATGAAACGCTCGTAACGCTGCAATTGTTGCGGTTATGATTGCTTTTTTTATTTACATTCAATTTAATGAAATAAACATATCTCTATCCCCTTTACAAAAAAAAAAATATATCTCTGTTCAAACAAAAAAAAACATATCTCTATCTATCAAAAAGAAAAATCAAAACAAAAACATTCCATCTAGTATTGGATAGAAGAATGAATGGGACTTAATTTGTTTCTATTTTTTTCATATTTCATTCACATATATATCATTTCTTTCTTTTGCTGGTAACAATTTAGCCTATAGTGGAAAGTTGATTTTTTAAAAGTTATAATGTATTTGTTTTGTTTATTTCATCCGTCTTAGTTTACCGTATTAATTCCGTCTCTTTTATGTTACTTAGAAACAGAGTAATATAATCTAATCGACATGTACCAGTAGTCCAGTACCACCAATAAGCTTTATAATTATATTTTTAAATCCAAATGTTCAATAAATAAAGAAATTAGATTCCCAACAAAAAAAAATAAAGGGAACTAAGTGTGAAGGAAAGTGGTGGTTGTTAGGTGGTTCAACCAAACGCTGCCAACCCCTTTAAAACGGCGTTTCATTCAAACGCATTCCCTTCAACAGTAAATAAATGTCATTACGGAGGGTATTCAAGTCATTTAAGGAGCAGAAAGTCGAAACGTGGTGACACTTCTGTGCTGTCTCTACACGTGGCAGGTGCATCGGGAAGACAATTGTTTTTCTTGGTTACTGTGGGATGGTGAAGTCACCGGATTTTCCGGTTCCCGGTTAAAGCTAATATCCCAACCGAAACCCATTGGTCCATTGTTGATTTCGCTTTCTTTTGTTTTTTGTGTTTTTTGGTTTTAAATAACTGGGAGGAGTTAGGTTGGGTATAATGATTAGTTTTGTGAAGTCAGCGAAAATGAAAGCTGTACCATTTTGGCCCGGCTTCATAAACCGGTTAAACCGTTTCAAATCTGTTACGCTGAATTCCGGTTTTAGATGCTCTAGAACCACTTTGACCGGTCTTAGTTTTATTACGCTTTCATTTAGCTTTCCAAAACAATGTATAGTAGTAGCATACCAGGAAAGTATTGTATACTCTCCTTGTTGTGAGTTTTTTTCTTGTCCTTTTGACTTCAACGCCATTTTTGTAAATTTAAAAAAATCTATTCGACTGACAAAACCTTTTTAAAAACATTAAGAATAACAAAAAATTCGAAGTTTATTTTTTGCCGTTTTCCTCTAATTTTATTTCACCTTCTATTGTTCACATCCCAATCTATTTGTTTATTATTACTTTTCATTCAATTTCTTGTTACTTTTTTCCATTGGTTCATCACTTCCATTATACGTTATATAAAATCATTTTCTGTATTTTATTTTTCTACCAGATATTTCCATATTACTATATTTATTTTATCTTCTGTTTTTTTGTGTGTTTGTTTCGATATTTTTCTTAAATCTTATAAAATTTTATGTCACTCTATGTCTTTGTTAACTATCCCACTTTGAAAAAAAAAAAGGATCACACGTATGCATTTCATAATACGTTGATATGGATATACGTCATAATGTTGTTTTAAAAGATCCCGTATAGTGTATGTCATAGTTGATTAGGTTATGGTTAATTTTGGACTAACCTATATTTAATTTCATATTTTTTTACCAATCACCGAGGAATAAGTCACCTACTATTTTTGGACTATTAAGGTTGTGGCGTATAGATATATATATTTTTTGTTTTTTTTCGTCAAGTGCTTGAAATAAATTAGTTGTATCAGTGTGTGCGATTATATCTATATACGTCATATATATATATATTATTCTATATATGCCCCATTATCCAGTTATGATTATTAATTTAGGCATTATCCAGTTAGGAAGTGGTATTTTGGATAATATATTTATAAGAATTAAATTTTTGTGTTTTTGGAATCTTTGTCTATGGGTTGTGACATGTATATATATATTATATGTATCAAATAAGTTGTGGATTAGTCAATGGGACCAATAGATGGACCGTAAACCATAAGTCTATACAATAGATAGTTTTGTTTAATTTACAGATGTATCCATGTGTCATGTTTAGATACTACTTACGAAGCTGGTGGTGAAAACTAATAATGATTTGTAGGATGCAATTAACAGCTAGTTAATTAGTAAATGATAAATAAGGATGATGCCAAAACACCCATAGTATCGCCTCAAGTCAACCTTTTGACCTATCATACCCTTGTCATTATTTTAGATAATTTTAAAATATTTTTTCTAATAACATGTATGCGTTTAAAGAAGTACTCATGCAAAACGATTACATGCAAGTATGGAACTTACGTTAGTTTGAAATGTAATTATTGTACTTCTAAGAGCGGATATACACCTGGAGCAACGAATTAGTGTTTTTTTTTGTTAAGGGATTATATATAACGACTAAGTCATCACAAGTCTATAATTTCAATTACAAAATTATATTTCCAATCGCTGGAACTCTTAGTCCAATGACTTAATTGTATTAGTATTGATCTTATGTCATCATTCACATTACGTTTCTCCGATAATGACCAATTAATAAAAAATATTTTGTAAATTACAAGAATTTACTCACTTAATTTTGGCAGGTAATTTTACTGTTAATACTAATCGAGAATCAGTCATATTTGCTAATAGAAAACACAAGTGTATCTGAAGAAGCGAAGTATTGACAATGGTGAAAAGATGGCTAATTATTCCAGTTTTACTTGCTTTGAACTCTTATTCAAAAATTAAAATACTGGAAGCCCGGTGTAATTGTGAGTGATTTTGATAAACTTATTTGTATTGTTTACGAATACACTAATTGAGAAATTAATAAAACTATATAAGATATTTTTGATGAAATAATGTCGGCCTTAAAATTTACAATGCTTTGAACTCCGACTCAAAAAAAAAGTGGGTCAAATCTATCTGTAAAACTTCTTATTAAAAACATGTTAATTACAAGTGTTTGTATCTTTCCGCATTTTTTTGTCTGTTGCTTTCGAAATCTAAAGAGACAATGACCAACGTATCTTTTCATAATTTTAGTTGACCGACTTTTCTCCTTTAAAACATTTGTTTGACCAAAATTAATTTTGTTGACTTACCCAAACCCAAACCTATTCAACTATTTTCACTACGTTCTAAAACCATTCTTCTAGCATGTTTACCACATTTCCAGTATGCTGATTACTTTATCTATGAATAAATTCAAATTCTAGAGCTATATATAAACATAGATCCTACGATTCACTACATCTTTCCAAACTAATCGCTTAAACATAACCCTAAATTTAGTTTACCCAATAAATAATATGTCTATGTCCTATGTGGCGAGCGACAATTTTTAGTTTTTTACTGTCTAAAGAAAATGGTTTGGCTTTGGTTCAAATTAAGGTAAAGATAAGGGGTAATAGTCTGATAACATTATAATCTGAAATATTACAAATTACTTAAAAAATTATTTAAAATAGTAAATCGAAGCTAAATTCTAGAATATAAAATAAAGAAAAACAAATTATTTTATCACCAGATGTTTTGATTTTGTTTAACAGTTATATTAGATATATAAGTTATTTTCAGCTTTACTGAGAGTAATTGGGTCAATTGGTAATTTGAAAAGTGTACTTTTAAAATAAAAAATGTATTTTTAAATTTGAAAAGACAAAATATTATTTCTTTAAATTTCCTCATTAAGAATTAGTATGTTGTTGTATAAAATATTATTTGGTACAATTCAAATTAACTGATAGAAAAATAATATCACCAAAATGATTAAGACGAGTGATGATAACTCAGAGTTGAAGTATTTTTTATTGACAGTTGTGAAGTTTCAATAAAAATCGCATCTTTCGAAAAATAGCATGACTTCAACTATTGGAATTAGAAATTAAATTGTTTCTATGGATATTGAGGTAGGATTCTCATATCTTATAAAACATGCTTTCATAAAAATTCTAAGAATTCGTGTACTTGTAGTTAGATAGAAACTATCAAGTAGATTCTATTCTTATGCTTTACGCATTAATGTTAAAAAGGAACAGCCGACGTCGAATAATGTTATAAACTTATAATGTTCAACTGCCGTCACTTTTCCCGCGTTTTCACATTATTTCTAACCAACAAAAGAATGTGAAAAAATAGGATCTAATATCATTAGTTTAATAATATAACAAATATATGGCGAATATTGGACAATACACAAAATGAGAAGTCACTTTCCACACAAGAATCAAAATAGTACTGTGTTGATGACGGCCACACCACATACCTTATTCTCAATATCATATACTATTATTAACATTATATATACAGACGATTTTTCGTCATAATATTAACATCTTTTATCCCAAGCAACAAATTCAGTAATAGCTATTTTAAAACATTATAGCCACATACGCGCCGGGTCACCTAGGGTGTGTGTTTAAGGTGATTTTTTTGGTTATCAGAATATTAATATATTTTGTTAAACAAATTTACATGAAATATTTGTTGTTACAATCATGTTTGAGAATACATATATATACATACATTATACACATGCATACATATCTATATGTATATGTATGCATAAAGCAAGGATAAGTTCCATTGTATACATGACAAAAAAGGTTCTCTTGTATATGTGTGATTGTTATTAATCCAAAACTTTCAGCTTATAACTTTTAATACTCGGAACTAGCATTTATAATATGTACACGTATTTTTTTTCCTTCCTATACATAGAATTAAACGCAAATTCTTAGTAGGTTGATAATGATCAGAAACACTGAACTCGCACCAAATTCTAGCAAAAGCAAATTCATTATTACAGATTTCTAATCTATGGTCGTTAAATCAACAGACAAAATGTTCCTATCGTGTCTTTACATCATATGACAAAACTGTTATAAGAAAATTATGATAATTTTTATCATCAAAGGTTGGAAATTGACCAATGACACTTTGAAGGCCACATATCTCTACTTGTTAGGCTAAAGACAAACCAAACCTTTTTAATCGCCACAAAGCATTAAGAAAAAGTAATAAGAAATAAAATTTCAATCTTTCTTTTCTTTAGCTCTCAGTCTTGATTGTTGCGTATCAACAAATGAGCATATTTAGGACGATATGTTAGTATCATAACTTTTCGTTCATGTTCTACATAGTAAAAGAAATTCGAGAGAGACACGTAAAATTTAAAATAACTAAATTAATGTAATTGAAAAGGTTGGGCCTTTCCAGCCCATTCTCTCTACTAAATCCAGCAGGCCTTCATTTGATGTCGTTTGATGACGTGCCACCATGCATGACTCGCATAGGAAGGACTTCAGGATTGGTTTTTTCCTCAAACCTTGAGTTATGACAAATCACTTCATAACGTTACAGTTTTGGCATGACATATAATCATTTACGAATAATGGAAAGAGAGAATTTAGCGAAATAGATGCCCCTAATCCAATGTATAGTGTTACTGGTCGAGACTACGTACACATATCGATTTACTCTAATCATAATCAATGTTCAGCTGATTTGTAAAGTCTAATATCTTTTTTGTTTTGGTAAAAGCCTAATATTTATATTATATATATATATATACATATTTAGTATGATATGATCTCCAATAATATGACAAAGTATTACGTATACGTTGGCCAAATCACATGAAATTTATACAAAGCACATGGGTTTTGCATAACCACAAAGAACAAAAGAACAAAGATCGAATTGCTATACACATATAAGTCCAAAAAACCTTTCTTTGGTTACGGTTTACATTAATTTATGAGCTTATGCTTGTCCTCTATTAATATTTTGTTTGCATGCATGTTGCATGTTGAGTGATATATATTTCTTGACAGGTTGTAAGATCAATCAATTCATTCTACTTTTAATAATAATCCCCACTCATGAACATGATGTCATTTAATATCTGTCATTTTTTTAATTAGAACACACAGCCACACACACACAAAACCCTATAAAAACCCATTTCCATCTCAAAGTATTCACACAACACATCCCAAGCTTGATAAAGAGAGTTCTTAGGGGTTTACCGTTTACATAACTTTAAGATAAACTCTTATAACTTTCTCACCAATGGCTTATCCTAAGATTGCTCTTCTCCTCATCTTTAATGTCATCTTCTTCACTTTAGTCAGCTCCACTTCAGTCCCTTGCCCACCACCACCGTCCAAGAACCACCACAAGAAGCCATCACCGTCGTCTCCTTACCGTAAACCCACTTGTAAAAACGCTCTTAAACTGAACGTATGTGCTAATGTGTTGGATTTGGTTAAAGTTTCTCTACCACCAACCTCCAAATGTTGCAAACTTATCAACGGTCTAGTTGATCTTGAAGCCGCGGTCTGTCTTTGCACCGCCCTTAAGGCTAATCTCCTCGGAATCAACCTTAACGTTCCCGTTTCGTTAAGCCTTATCCTAAACCATTGTGGCAAGAAGGTTCCATCTGGTTTCCAATGTGCTTAGAGATCCCCTTTTACTATTTATCATTTAATTCCTTATATTACTGTATAATCAGACTTCCTCGTTTTAAATTTCTCGTTTGAATCTATCATTATGTATTGTTGTAATTTTCTATAAATAATGACAGAAGTTGTTTTCTGTCTTGTTCTTCACTTATCTTTGTAACTTTTCCAATTGAATTGACCGTCCTCGATATTCGGTTATAGATTTCATTGTTGCACTTTTAATATATCATTAAGACCTGAAGCCAAAAAAGTATCATAAAGAAAACTGAACTCATCAAACATATTTAGCAAAGGCAAATCACTGATTGAAACTCGGAAATTCGGAATGCATATAGTCTGTAAATAAAACAGACAAAATGTTCATATCGTGTCTTAGTTGTAAGTAAATTTTGTTAGAATGAACTATTTAAAATTCAAAGGTAATTAAGGAGCTGACCAATCCGTACTTGTTAGGCCAGAACACAATCACAATTTAGTGACAAAAAAACGATCAATCAGGTTTTCGATCTAGAATTTTTCACAAAAAGTTAATTTTATTGGTTAAAGTTATATATCTGTTTACACTTGAAACTTTATATTTGTTTGGATTTCGGCAAATATTCTCTCGATCTTAAAAGACATTGGATTGGCAAAATCACATGAAAAGTCTTAAAAAACAGCATGTACACTAATATAATAATGTTATATTGCATGTTAAATGTAACGACTAACGATCCTTACATATCTTGACTGTTTGTAAGATCAATCAGCTCATAATAATTAAAAGTTTAATATTAATCCCTCCCATGAACAAAAAGAATGAAATTTTTATGGAAAAGTAATGAATTTTTTTTTGAAAGCTATTGGGGCTCTAAGAAGCGACAAACATTAAAATTTTATCTAATGAACATTTGATTCATCCGAAATGTGAAAGAAGACGTGTAGTGATAAACATAATAAACATTCAATTTTATGATTATAGGTTTTATTTATATTTATCTATATCAATCCATATAATGATTATCATTGCATGTTACATGTAACGACTAAAGATCGACCAAGATTTTGACAGTTTGTAAGATCAATCAATTCATCATAGATCATTTCAATAATAATCCCTCACATGAACAGTTCATCGAAATTATATAATTTGTTGCCACTCGTCAATTTGTAATTAAGAATAAATAAACCATTCTCAATCTTCACCTATAAAAACCCTAACACTCTCTCCATATCCTTCACACAAACACATCACAAGCTTGATAAAGAGAGAGTTTATAAGGGATTTCTTTTAAGTTTTAACTTTTAAGACAAGTTCATATAACTTTTACATCAATGGCTTATTCAAAGATTGCTCTCCTCCTCATCTTCAATGTCATCTTCTTCACTTTAGTCAGCTCCACTTCAGTCCCTTGCCCACCACCACCGTCCAAGAGCCACCACAAGAAGCCCTCACCGTCGTCTCCTTACCGTAAACCCACTTGTAAAAACGCTCTTAAACTGAACGTATGTGCTAATGTGTTGGATTTGGTTAAGGTTTCTTTACCACCAACCCCCAAATGTTGCAAACTTATCAACGGTCTAGTTGATCTTGAAGCCGCGGTCTGTCTTTGCACCGCACTAAAGGCTAATCTCCTCGGAATCAAACTTAACGTTCCCATTTCGTTGAGCCTTATCCTAAACCATTGTGGCAAGAAGGTTCCATCTGGTTTCCAATGTGCTTAGAGAGCACATTTTAAATTGAGATTCTAAATAACTCTACTATGAAGAATGAATTGATTCTTGTTTTAAATTACTGTTTGATTCTAGCATTATCTATTGTTGTAATTTTTGGTATGTTTTATCAATGAAATAAGGTCTTTTCGTTTTAAAAATAACAATCGCATAGTCTTTACTACTTTTTTGATTACTGGATGCAATTCTAGAATTTTATATGTATTATAACATCATACCATGGCACTTAACTTTGACCAAGAACATGAGATAAAACCGAACCTAGGAATGTTGGTCTAATTAAATACTTATAAGCACTGTCTTAATTATGGTATACTCTGTCACTGTCGGCAGATATAAACAACTTAAAATATGCTTATTCTAAATAATAAGCATGATTTCAATCATTGAATGTGACTCAACCAGCAAATATTTCAATCCCACGACAAGTATTATGCTTGACTAAAAGTAGTATTATAAGTCGTTCCATTTCGATATTTATATATAAAATCATAAAAGAACAAAGCATTAAATATGAAAAGCCAGAAAGTTGGTAGCATTTTCATTGCAAATAAGCCAAAGTATCTCAAAAAGGATTTCAACCAAGTAGAAAGTCAATACCCGAACCAGCTACGCTTTTCTGTTTATCCGAAAAACCGGTTAAACCGATAATCCGGATCAGAAAAAAAAAGGGTCAACATAACCTACCTGGTGCGTTCTTGACTTCCTCTGTTTTCTTGTCTTAAATACCCATTTTGACCCTCCCAAAAAAGAAGCCAAAAACATTAACTTAAAACTCCCGTTTTACCCTTACCATAAACCGAAAATTACCTAAAAGGCTTATCCATTTAGATGCTACATTATTTACTAAAATACCCTCGACTCCATAACCGAATTACCTCAGAACCTCCCTCTTATAACACCTAAGTTACCATCGTACCCCTGACTCGGGACTACTCTGAAGTTCACAAGGCAAAGGAGGTTTAGGGGTAATTCGGTCACTCTTGCTTGGAAAGGGCGGAGGCCGATGCGATCGCCGGAGAAATGGTGCTGCTGAGGACGGAAGTGATCTGATTGACGATGGAGCAAAGGTGGTTGTTGATGGTTGTGACGGTGGAGAGATTAGGTTTCGCGGTGGGGACGTTGCTCGCCAAGACCTGAATCCCGACGGTGAGAAGGCACGACGGCGGAGAAAGCGAATTGACGGAATTACCCTCGACATGATCCGGTGGATCCACGGGGACGACGGAGAACCCGAGGGGCAAAAGAGGAATACCGGAAGGATCCTCGCCGTTCATCGCGTGCTGGATTGAGTCGACGTCGACGGAGGAGTAGACGATTAAGCTGCCGGAGTTATCGATGCAGCTCTCTTGAAGCATCAGCTCCACGTTATGCCATGAATTGCTCGCTACCTGTAAGTAGAACAAATACAATCCAAAAATGAGAGATGCAATTTAAATCAAAGTTTGAATATTTAAATCAAAGTTTCGATTTTTAAATCAAAGTTTCGATCTTGAATCAAAGTTTCGATATTTGAATCAAAGTTTCGATCTTTGAACTCACGTTGATTCGAAGAAGAGAGATGCAGTTTCCAGGATGTGAACCATTAGCGATATGAGCAATTTCATGAGGTGAATTCCCATTGAACAAAACCTCCAACTGCAGAGAGAAAAGAAAGTTAATTGTTGAAATGATGTGACTTTAGTGTTTTAATTGGATCAAAAACAGAGAGATGAGTCTAATACCAGAGAGTGGTGATGTTGATCACGGAGAAGATCGAAGACTTTAAGGTGAGAAAATGGAAGCCAAGTGGTTGAGACAGCAGCAAGAACAACTCCAGTAGGCTGACCAGGCTCGCACGTTTTCCTCGTCGTGATCCTCACAGTGTCCTTGCTTGTCTCAGACAAAGCCGTCCAAGATTGTCCGTAAGAAGTGCTTATGTTCACACAAAATGTCCTCATCATCCTCTGTGATAACCTCATCATGTTCCTCCTCGCTTCTGCAGACCGAATCACTGCAAAAGAAAAACAGAAGTTAGGCGATTTTGACGGTTTTAAGGAATTTAAAGGATATGGGTTTTAGATTGACTAGCCTCCAAGGTCGGTTATGTTTCTAGCCATTTGACTAGCCATCCTCTCGCATTGTCTCTGCAACACGTCGAGCCAACGGTTAGCTCCAAACGCCGTACCGCTTTTCACATACTCGGCAAAGGTCTCGTGCACGTGCCTCTCGTCTACTTCCACGTGCTCGACCCACTTGACTTGTGAGTATCCGTTTGGCATGTCTTGAATGATGCAGCCTGAAGGTTTTCTCCTATACTCATTAGGAGTATTGGTAGTGTTCAGTGGCTGGATCTGGTCGTGGAAGCTATCGATCGGGAAATCAACGATTGCCCAGTTCCCGGTCTCTGCGTTTTGTTCCACGTACCGTAGAAAATAAGCTTCACGAGTTGGAACCAATGGAGATAACACCTGTAACTCTGCATACATCTAGTAACAACATAACAACAAAGATTCCATTAGAAAAAGGAAAAAAAGTTGCTTGACTCGTTTCAAATCGAATTAGTAAATTACCAGTAGAAGAGAACCACTAGCTCCAGAAACTCCAGATGAAATTATCTGAACCGTTTTTGCCCTAGCCACAATTGAACAGAACATCTCCGACCACTTATCCTACAAGAAAACACGAAATTTAGAGATTAATCGAGGAAGTGTTTAAAATAAGATGCGTTTGTGAAGTTTATAGTACTTACAGCATTAAGAAACGCGTCAACAAGCGTTATGCTGTTCATAATAACAACTGTGTTTGCCTTTGAAGCTTCTCTACGAAAACCTCCTTTGTTGTTGTTGTTGTTGTTGTTGTTGTTATGATTCTCCATTGGCCATGGGAACAACCTCATGTACTCTTCCTCGTTCAGACACAAAATCTTGCCGCCGATCTTGTCCGATTTCTTCTCAATCCACAGAGGCTCTTCTGTGTTACACATTTTAGTTAGTTCTTGGAGGCAAGAGACAGCGAATTCCATGGCGACAACCTTTTCTTCATCCTCAAGTAACATGTTGTTGTTGTTGCTGTTGTTGTTAGTTTGGTCTGGGAAGAAACAAGCAGTGTCTTGTGGAGGAAGCAACATCAAGTCTGAACAAGGATGTTCTGGAAAGTTTCCAGCGTATACGCTCATGTCTAGCTCCAATGAAGGTTGTTGATGTGGAAGCTCCGGAGCAGGAGGATTCATCAACGGCTGAGATGATGGCATGGATTGCATCGGACGTCCAGTGTATCTTGAAGCAATGGAGCATAGACGATCAAGCTGTTGAATAAGAGACAGTCAATGTGTTACACATTACAACCCCCAATCAATATATATACATACATATTGATAAAAAGTTTTGTACATTTAAGTTTACGAAAACTAGCTATTGGATTTGTAGATGATGGTATCGATTGTTTTGTCTTCTACTTTTGTCGTATAAACGCAAACGCAAACGCAAATGCAAACATTATTGGAGATTTGGAGTTACCTCTTCACGGAGGCGACAGTTCTCAATGTGGAGTTCGTTGAAAGGAATGTCACCAAGGACGGTGGGGCCGCCGCAAGAAGGGCAGGAGAGGCACCGTAGCTCCGCCTGAAGATGAGAATTCTCCGACTTAAGATTATCGTTATCTGCCCTTAACATCACATTTTCTGCTCTGTCTTGTTGTGCCTATATATATATTGATTCATCACAGTAAATAAAATATATTCATGTTATCATTTTGGTTACTCTTCTTATGAACATCGGTATATAGACATAGCACAATATAAATTGTTTAAGTACTATGTATTTACTTCTACACTCATACCATTAGAATTTAAGGTTTCATTACATTCTTTACTATTATATTTAGTTTGAATTATGAAACTTTCATGCTTTAGTTTAAAATTGAGCCCTTCTAAGATATGAAGATTGTATTATCTAATAAATTTACAAAGATATACATTAAAAAATGATTATATTAAAGTGAAAAAATGAATTTTAATAGATTACCTTCATTTGGGTACGCCTATTTTGGAACCAAAACTTGACCTGTCGAGGCTTGAGACCAAGTTCATGACTTAATCTCTGTCTTTGTTTGTCGTCTGGGTGAGGGTTTTCTTTAAACAATCTACAAAGATTTGATATAGAAATCACTGTTTCAAATCAAGAGTCGATCGGTATACCCAAAACGTACAAGGTCTACTTCGGTTTGGTAAAGTGGAACCAAAAACAGTTCTAAAAAAACAAAATCATATGATTCATATCTTATTTCGGTTTATATGGTTTTCGTTTTTCTATATTCAAAAACACTTGTTTGATGCCTTTATATGCAAAAGAGTTAGGTACTTTTGAAAATTAGTACTTTTTTTTGTTTGGTGGAAAGAAAATTAGTACTTTCTAAAACCACGAAATGCACAAAACTTAAACTCATATACAGTCAAGAAAACCCTTGAAAAGATTTGGATCTATCTCTGTTAGGAAAACAAATCCGATTATAAAATTGAGACTAAAATCAAACTGTTCTAAATCAAGATTTTGAACCGAAAGTCCACAAACCTAAAAGCCTATATTCAAACCGAAAACCTAATAACCAAGATTGAAATAAAAATCAACTTTAAACCAAAAACTATACTAAACCTAGCAAAACGAGTTTCAACGTAAAACTTCGATTTGGTTCATTTATTTATAAAACTGAAAAAAAAATAATCAAAAACTAGATTAAGCACAACGAGTGGATAAAATAAAAATAAAATGAAAAGTGGCAAAAACATACGCTTCCATTTCTTGGATCTGACGATTAGTATGTCTGTGGTAACGTTTCTTCTTAGCAGGAGGAGGTTGTTGTTCATCGTCTTGAAGTTCATTACCATCAAACTCGTTTCCGGACTTTGGATCTTCTGCCTGTTCACTTCCCGACCCGAATGACCCACCCACCGACCCGTTTTCCATCATTTCCTCTACTGCTCCATCTCCCATCATCATCATCATACTCATCATCCCATGTTCCTCCTTCTAATACATAAAATGCGTTAAAACAAAAAAAAAGGAGAGAAAGATTTGAGATATATATATATGGAAATTTGTAACTAGGAACAAACCGGGATAATGGAGGAAAATGAGTTGAAAGGGATGAAATTAAAATTAGGGTTTTGGATTGTTGCCGGAGAAGAAGAAGATGGTGGTGGCGGTGAAGCGAATCTGTTGTCTGAAGTCATCACATTTCCTTCTCCTATAGTCAACATCACTTGCTAAACAAACAAAAAAAAAAACTGATTAGTACAAAGATCTCAGTTAGGGTTTTTTCTTTGAAATCTGGAAGAAGTGATGAATATTCAAAAAGGAAGAAGAATCAGTGCATGGAAATGCAGAAATATTTTATGAAATCTTAGAATTAACCTCAAATGCAAAATCAAAAGAAAGAAAAGCATGAAAGAGGAGATTAATTACCAGAGACGACAGCTAGATCGTTTCATAGTTCAGAAAATATTTTTAATTTAATGCACCAAAACGTAACTGATAAAAACATTTATTGCTACTGATTTTTTTTTTCAAAATAATCTAAGAAAAAACAGGTCCAGCTGAAAAAAAAACAATTAAGACAGTATCTGAACATTGATGAGAAAAATAGGGATTGTGTAGTTTCTGTGTGTAATTATTTTTGGATCGAACTGGGAAAACATTGATGAGAAAAATAGGGATTGTGTAGTTTCTGTGTGTAATTATTTCTGGATCGAACTGGGAAATTTTTTTTAAAAGAGATGAAAAAACATGCATTCAAGAACACACAACACAAACTAGATAATCCACTTTTTTTCTTTTGACTTTTATTTTTTCTCTTTTCTACCAAAAAGATAGAGATTTTCTTTCACTTTCTCTTGTTTTCTCTCACTTTTACCTTGTTTGGCTTCCGAGAAAATGAAAGAAAAGAAAAAAAGCCAAGAATGAATCTCTCTAGTCTCTCGAGGTTTTGGAGTTTTCTCACTCTCTCTCTCTCTTTCCCTCTCTCTCTAAGTTTTTTTTTTCTTTCCCTTTGCAATAAATGGAGGAGTAAATTTCTCATTAAATACTTACCGGACCAGAAGGGTAAACGGCAGACTTTTTGTTTTAACGGCGATAATTGACGGAATGTAACGGCTGAAAAAAAAACGCTCGTGTTAAACTGCTCCGTCTTTTCCACGTGGACTTGTATTATTGGGACTCCGTACGTTTTGCCTCGTTCTAAGAGACCCCTCCACAAGTCAAAACTTTTTTAACTTCAAGTCAAAATATTATTCACCACGCGTTAACCGCGTGCGTGCTATACACTGCGTTGTTCTACTTTCACAAGTGGTGCATTACTTGCTTGCCAAAATAAAAAAAAAATATAGAAAAAATGTTTCATAGTATATCTTTAGTGGGCATTAGAATTTTTTTTTCTTTTTGGTCAAACAATCTAGAAAAAGAATTATTACCATATTAGGGTCAATGAGCCTCTTTTGCTTTGACGTTCATTGGGTCCAGTAGTTTATGTTAGGCCCATTTAAATATTGTAATGAACGTCAACGTAACGTAGATTTTTTTTTTTGACACATGTAACTGATATGTTCTATAATCGATTCTGATGATAGAAAACGTTTACGTTTGACTTATTTTTTACTATATAACAATGGTTACATGTGTCATCCACGTTTCACGTTTTAAAAGGTCGGACTTCGAAATATCAAATTTAGGGAAATTTCACAAAACAAAGTTGAAGAATTCTCCAAATTATGTTTCCATTGTTAGCTCGAACTCATAAAGCGAACTTTGACAAAATGATCTTTCTTTAAAGCTAAAAATAGCCAGAGATTAAACTTGAAAAAAAAACATATTTTAATGAGATCAAACGCTTTTAACTTCGATTGAAAAAAAAATACAAAAGACAAAGCATAGAGATTTTATGATCGAATTAAATGATTTAGATTCCGGGCGAACTTATGAATCTCAGCTTAAAACCTCACTACAAAAAAAAAGAGTTTTACATCACTTAATTTGTGTCACATAAATTAAATGATTTTGTTTTAAATTACTTATAACAAATGATTTAATAATATATCAGTTATTTTATTTGATTTAATTTTACATCATATAATTACAATTGATACAAAACTCTTTCATTTCACATCACTTGAATAAAAGTGATTCAAAAAAATATATTCACATCAGTTAATATAATCGATGTGTTTATTATTTTTTCTAGCATCACTTTAGAAAATGATTCACTTTTACATCACTTAAAAGGTATATTTTACATCACTTAAATTGCATCGAAAAATTAAATGATTCTATTTTGAATTACTTATTAACAAATAATTGAAAATATGTTAATTAACATCAGTTATGATAATTGATTTTATTTAGAATTATTTTGGCATCGGTTTAAATAAAACTGATACAAATCTCTAATAATTTGCATCACTTTCATAAAAATGATATAAAATATATGTTTACATCAATTAAAATAATTGATGTAATTATTGTTTTTGTTGACATCACTTAAAAAAATGATTCAAAACTTACATCACACAAAAAACTGATGCTGATAATATAATGTATTATTTCTTTGAAGCCCAAGATTAAAAAAAAAGCCTTAAAATAAGAATAAAGGTATTTTTGTCAATTCTTCTATTCTTTATACCTAGGGAGCTCGTCCCCCTCTCTATATAAAGGGCATAATCATTCTTCTAAGAGAAACAAAGAGTTAACGCAGTGAAACTCTATAAAAACCTCTGCAACATCAGTTTAATATTTGTCTGAGTGAGGGTTTTGCTGTAGCGTTTGCCAGCAACTCAGATCAAGTTAAGTGTCGATCTTCATACCTATGGAAAGATCTCGCTGCAAAGAATCCATAGCAGTTTACAGATCATAATTCCGAGGTACGCTCCGTTTTTTACGTGAGCTGGAAGTTGGCGAAAAATCATTTTTTCTGCAAAATCTGATTTTTTCAGTTTCGCAGAGCCAAATTGTGAGAGGCTTTGCCATCGATCCAGAAGGATTCAGATAGCAATCCACATACCGATCTGTACATCTCAGATCCCTCTCTCCAGATCAACTTTCAGATTCAGTTTTAGAGGTAAATCGTGAAAGTTATCACTGTATCTTCTCGGCCAAGAAACAATCTGGATTTGCAAATCTAAAACCCTAGTTTTTGTGTTATGTCTATTGTAGGGCCTGGATACCAACTCTTATTCTTCATACTTGTCTTTGTGAGGTTTTTAAGGTGAGGACTGTTAAATTGAGTTAGTAAAAAGCCTTGGATTATAGATAATAAACCAAATTTACCAATCACTACCAGCTTGTTTACTCTGAAGAATTGTTCATTGTATTATGTTAAAAATGTTGAATCCATATACGGCTACATAAACATATTTGCTTTTTGACTTAATATTACTGTATAATTATGTTTATTTTTTGTTTAGGTTATAATGGATAAGTCATGGATAAACAAACCACGTTTATCTCAAGACTATATAACCGGGGTGAAAAAATTCTTGGATTTTTCTTTTTCCAAAACAGATGCAAACATGATAAAATGTCCGTGTAACCGCTGTTCTATAGCTAAATCTAGATCTAGAGAAGATGTCGAAGGTGATTTAATGTGTTTTGGCTTTTTAAATTCCTACACAAGTTGGATACTTCATGGAGAGGATGTTGGTGTTGTAGGAAATACAATAGAAATATCTCCTGGTATTAATATTGCTCCGGGTGAATTAGAATCAACTATGAATCTTTTGGATGATCTTTTTCCTGATATTAATACATCTGATGGAAATGGATCGGAGCAACCTATGGACGCAGATGGACCATCAACTTCGAATGGAAATTATGGAAAAGGAGAAGGTTTTGATGAGTTGCTTGCTGACTTTAATCAGGAATTATATACAGGATGCACTAAGTTTACAAAACTGTCATTTCTGTTGAAGTTATATTATATCAAATGCATGTGTGGGATTAGTGACAAAGGAATATCCATGGTGCTCAGTTTGCTAAAAGAAGCATTTACTCAAGCTAAATTGCCGGATTCATTCAATGAAATGAAAAAAGTTATCCGTAAGCTGGGTTTAGCATATGAGTCAATTCATGCATGTCCTAATGATTGCATGTTATATTGGGAAAATGATGCAGAAAGACAAACTTGCAAAGTTTGTGAAGCTTCTCGATGGAAAATAAATACAGCAAAGAATTTGATGGCTGGATCAGAGACTAGGAAAAAAAAAGCTCCTGCGAAAGTTTTACGTTATTTTTCTTTGAAAACACGGTTGCAACGTCTATTTATGTCATCAAAAACTGCTAGCCACATGATATGGCATGCAACTGCTAGTAGTAATGATGGTAAACTTTGACATCCAAGAGACGGAGGTGCTTGGAAGGTATTTGATCAAAAATATCCTGAGTTTGCATCTGAAAAAGAGAGGTCGAGGCGAGGCAGAAATATACAATTCTCAACAATGGAGGAAAAAGAGTATATTTTTTGAATTGCCTTATTGGGAGTTTACTGTGGTACGACATAACTTGGATGTGATGCACATAGAAAAAAATGTGTTCGACAACATAATCTACACATTATTGGATGACCAAAAAAAATCAAAAGACAATTTACAAGCTAGAAAAGATCTTCGTGAGCTTGGGATACGTCCTGATTTGTGGCCCGATGATACCGGAAAGTACCAGACAGCATGTTTTACTCTGAATAATGCTGGGAAAGACATTATTCTAAATGTCTTAAAGGATGTAAAATTCCCTGATGGTTATGCTTCTAACATATCTAATTGTGTTGATGTTAACAATAGGAAGCTATCAGGTTTAAAAAGCCATGATTGTCACATAATAATGCGAGATTTGTTGTCAATCACAGTTCGAAAATTGCTGCCACCAGAGGTGACTTCAGTCATTGTTGAGCTTTGTCGATTTTTCGGAGATATCTCTGCTAAGGTCATTGATATCAATGAACTTGATAAATTACAAGACCGTATTGTAGTGACTTTATGTCGTATGGAGATGTTATTTCCTCCCTCGTTTTTTACAGTGATGATACATTTAATTGTACATCTCACCGACGAAGCAAAAGATGGTGGACCAGTTCAATTTCGTTGGAAGTATCCAATTGAGAGGTGAATTTTTCTCATTACATATACATCTATATTTATATATAAGTTGAAACTTACTTGATTTACTCATTTACAGGACTCTTGGATATTTTAAATCATATGTTCGCAATCGTGCTAAACCTGAGGGTTCAATTTGTGAGCAGTATTTAGCTGATGAATGTGTAACGTTTTGCTCAATGTATCTTGATGATATAGAGACACGATTTAATCGTGTTAGCCGTGCTGACCATCGACCTCTGGCTGACACAAGTGTAAGACCAAACTCAGAATTACCTCTTCTTTTTCCAAATCTTGGGAAACCTGTTGGTGCAGGTCACGTTCATACACTTAGTTACGTAGAGAGGTATCAAGCACATCGACATATTTTAGTCAACTGTCATCTACTTGATCCCTTACGAGGGTAAGTCTTTTTCATCAAAGAACATACTTTTTTTTTGTTTTATTGATATATTTTAATAAAATAATTCATGTAATTTTCTTTATAGGAAGTTCAAAAATGAGTTGTCGAAGAAATATGGTCGTCAGAACAGGAGGAATCGTGCGATTGACATTGACAGAGAAATGCATCTCCATTTTGCAAAATGGATCAAGGAGAAAGTAGAAAAAAATGAGTTAGATGGTATAAATGATGATTTACGATGCTTAGCTCTAGGTCCGTCTGAGAAAGTTGTGAAGTATACAGCTTACAATGTCAATGGATTTAAGTTCCGGACAACCGAAAGAGAGGCTGACCTGAAAACACAAAATAGTGGTGTTTATGTGGCTGCTGAGACTATGAGTTACGCGAGTTCTCGTGATCTTAACCCAATAGCTGGAGATGTAGCTTACTATGGAAAATTGGTTGAGGTTATGGAGTTAAACTATTATGAGGTTTTCAAAGTTATATTATTCAAATGCAAGTGGGCTGATACTCGATCTGAACGAGGATATAAAACTGACACATATGGTCATAAGTTGCTTAATTTTTCACGCTTGTTACATATTGGAAATGATGAGGAGAATGAGCCTTATATATTGGCTTCTCAGGCTAAAATGGTGTATTATATAAAAGATCCTTTTGAGCCGGAGTGGGATATTGCAGTACATTTTCAGCCTAGAGACATATATGATATGGGTGATCTAGATCCTTCATAATAGTTTGATGGTGAGTGTTGTTGCTGATTTATATTTTTCAATCTTATGAAATTATATGTTATGCAGATTTTTCAAACTGGATTACGTAGATCCTTCCTCTTATTCGTTTGTATTCTCTAAATGTTCTTAATATCTTCACTGCTTTGTTTGCAGCCATCACCACTCTGTTGATTCTCTCTTCCACTTTCACAACTTGATGTGTTTTCTCTGCTGCTTTTCTTGCTTGCTGGTGATCCAATGCAAAAGATAGAACAAGTTGGTCAACTAATTCTGTAAACACAGATTTCACAAAAAGTGACATTGCAGAGATGTGCAACTCCGAGGACAGAGGAAGCAAGGAATCTGATAGTTTTCTAAATCTGAGTTTATTAATCTGTGTTTGTCGATGCTTTATAAATCTGAGTTTATTATTTTGTTTTAGGAGATGCTTTTCTATTACTTTTTGTATTTTTAAAAAGCTAGTGGAAGTTGAAGTAAGCGCACCACGAACATCGTTTTAATATTATCAACTAAACCTCACACCATATGAACCATACTATTAAAAGACATACCAAATTACCAACAAACTTTTTTGTTTACTAACAAAGATTTAAGATAACTAGAATTTGGTATGGATTCAAAACAAATCGAAATGTTACCTAGTTTTATTTTCTTTCCTCTTTGTTTTCGTTTTTTGTTATAGAAGATTTAAGAAGAGTAATACAGACTCGAAGCTTTTCCACCCCATAAACCAGGAAAAGGAGAGAGAGAGAGATATCTAAGAGGGAATGTTACAGAGAAGAGGAGTTTCACGTGGATTTCAGATCAAGCATGAACAACAGAGACTGAGTCTAGTTCACGGCCGTGAACCCTGAAGCGGTAGATGCAAGTGTGTGATGAGCTTCCATGGTTGGATGTGAAGTCAGCCTTACAGTATTGACAAGTCCCGAGTGAGCTGAATCTGCAATGTCAAATGTCTGTGCGTTGGACCTGTCTAAGTCGTAACTGAACTCTGTAAGGAGCATTGTCTCACTCTCCATATCTTTGTCTTCTAGCCATCCTGATACACGGCAATCCTTTGGCCAGTGACCATCACATTAAGCTCAGACAGATGTTTACATAGAAGAACAACGATGGAAAGCAAAATATGTGGCCAGTGACCATCACATTAAGCTCTGTTTTAAAAAGGACTATCCGAGGATTGAATTTTTTCGTTTTTCCCCTTTGCTTACTGTCTCTGAGATTTATTACGAAGATATCCCTAATCAAAGTACAAGAGAACGTAGTGGATAAATTTAAAGAAACTGCTAAAGCTAAAAGTTTGCAGGGAAGAGTATATGATTGGTGATGATGGTGATGATGAAGGGACAACAACAACAACAAATCCAGACTACTTTCATGATGAGACAAGACCAAACAATCTTCACATGGCCACAACAAGAGCTTCTTCGTGATCATGATGATCAGGTACCAAATCGTGATCGTGATGGACATGTCATGAATAAAACCAAATCGTTCTTCGACCAAGAAGATGTTAAGCCAGTGACCATCAAGAACATGATCAAGAGCGAAGGCCAAGAACCGGAGAGAACAAACGATTTTGATAATCTCTCCTTCTCTCAACTGCCACCACTGCCCACCGTTGTCACAAGTTCAATTATTTAAGTGGGAATTTATTAGTCGTCCAAAATAATTGAATTTTTTTAATTACAATTCCCGCTATTTAATTGATTACAAGCGGGAAATGAATTATGTACATATTAAGTCTTAATAAATAATTATCTATAAATTGATTACCACTAAGTTAATAATATTTAGGGTTTCTTTACTCTCTTTGGAAAACGGCGCTGATCATATCAAAAACCAGAAGTTGCTTAAAATCAAGGTAATATTGTTTGATATTTGTGTGTTTAATCATATCTGTTATATGCTTTTGTTCTGGGTTTGACAGAATCGAAATCAACTTCTAAATCTAGGTTTTAAAAGTTTGTCGTTCTCTGGCCGATTGCTTTTTTGTCTTTGTCGTTTTTCTGGCCGAACTCGCCTAAAAGTACTAAGCTCGATTAACATCTGAACATCTAACGGTGGGCTTTTGATATGAATTAAGCATCAGAATTATCGATGAACAAATTTAGGTGATTAAATCTAGCAGATTTTTGTCACAAATTTTTCTGGCCGATTAAGTCTAGGTGACGTCACCTCTTTCATTTCAGAATGGAGTTTGTATGATTAAACCACTATATTTAGATCTCATCTATACACAGTTGGATCCAAGCAACATATTTTTATTAGTTTTTTTACTATCTTCCTTTTTATAATCCTAAAAATTATAGTATATTTTAGTCTCGTTTCTAATAAGGATGACTTTGATGAATGATTTGTATTTGCAATTTTATAGAATAGTTGAAATTTTGTTACGTATATATATTTTGCCTTCACTTTGTTTTTTCGTTGCTACAGATGTTATTGTTAACTAAATATGACTTTTTAATTTAGGTTATGGAGTATTTCCAGTCTTTTAGTGATATTCAGGATTCAGAGACACAAACACCAGATGATATAACTTATGATTCTCCTCCTACACTTGCTCAAGACTGCAAAAGCTTCAAATGGAATGTACAAGTCATAGGTAATGTAAATAGATTCTATAAATATATTATGCTGATTTGAGTTATCTTAGACTAATAATTTTTTTCATAATGTATATAATTGTTAACAAGATACGGCTGGGAACATAGAAGGAAAAATGGTGTCAGCTAGAGATGTTTGGAAATTGCAAAATTGCAAAGTGATAGTACAGTTTGATGGAGATAGCGGTCAACCAGTTGAAGATTCTGGAGGTTTACTTGGATCATGGCTGGGTCAATTAAGTACTGATGTGAATTTGTTACCTATTGACTACACTGAATGGAGATTGGTTGGTGACAACACAAAAAATAAGGTGTGGGATGTAATTCAGGTAATATCTATGTATTTTTATAAATAGTGTTAAAACGTTTTGGATACTTAGATATATTAACTCACAAGATATAAATATTTTTAATTTTAAAAGAATAAATTTATTTTTTAACACTTTAATTATTAATCTGAATAAGGCAGATAATCGATATATAAACTATACCCACGAATACAGTTTTATCTCAAATAAATACAATCGATAAGTGTACTAAATTAATTGACATTCCATGATACAAAATGATGCACTTAAATATTTAACAAAAACACAATAAATATTTGTATATATATATATATATAAACTAATATTTTTTGATAAAATATTATTAATTTAGATTTTTTATTTTTACTCATAGAATTATTTTGGATGTTTTTAGTACTTATGGATTATTGTTAAAAAATAAAAATATTATACATATGCTTTGTTTAAAATTAAAATAATAGATGATTCCTGAATATATTATTATCAACTATATACATCATAAAAACTACATTAATAATTGTTAAATTGCTTCTTTTAAACTATTTTATGTGGTTTTGCTTGTACATTTGTAAAATAACTCAAATATTTGTGTAGTTTTATTTGAGTTATGAGAAATAATAATTTCTTTATTAATAATTTATTATGACAGCACATTATTCTCGCCACATGGAGATATTGGCTCAAAAGATACATTACTGATGTCGTAAATTTGTAGGCAAAATTTTGGTTTGATAACCCAACGACAAGAAGGAAGTATGTGATGAGTGTTCTAGGGAGCAGATGCAACAGTTTCAAAGGGCGTCTTTGGAAAAATTACAAACGGGATGATCGGACTGAAACGATGCAAAATCGACCCAATAATGTTCCTGAAAGTCAGTGGCATAATTTCGTATGCTTACGATTCACTGAAAACTGGAAGGTATAAGTTATTTACTAGATAGACTGTTATATAATATATCAAATATATGTAAATTTTTATTCTTGAGCTTTCAGAAAATGCAAGAACGGAATACAAAGAATCAAAAGAAGAACACTATGCCTCATTTGTGTGGAAGAAAGAGTTTTGGAAGGAAAAGACGTGAGATTGTAAGTAAACAAACTATATTGTATGTCTCATACATGAGAATTAAATCTAATTATGTATATGATTTTTGCATGTACCAGACAATCAAGACGGGAAAAACACCAAGTCGAGCTGAATTCTTCGTTGCAACTCGTACGAAATCTGATGGAAGTTTTGTATCAGAGGAAGCTAAAACACGTGGGGTTAGTTCAATTCTTAATTGATTCATTTCTACTTTGATAAATTTTCTTTTGATTATGCCGAATATTATACTTTAATTCACTTTCAGGAAGCACTTACAACATTGTTAACCCAAAATCCATCAAGACAAGTCACAGCCAATGTTATAGCTAGTTTGGATGATGAATATGCCCAAGTGTTTGGTCCAGAACGGCCAGGACGAATACGTTGTGTCGGACGTGGACCCACACCTTCAAAGTTATTTGGTAAAACTACTCAAGTAACACCAGAGATAGAAAATTCTGAAGCCTATATTCGAATGAAGACAAATATGAAAGGACTAGAAGAAACAAATAAGTCTATGAGTATGTTCATTCAACAGATACTTGCTGCTCAATCTGGTGAACAGGTATGTCGATCATTTGTAATTTATATTGTATTCATATAATCTATAATTAAAAAAAACTGATATTTTAAAGTGTTTATTTAGGCATCAATTGCATGGACTAAAAATTTTATGGCTGCTTTCAAGAATTTAGCAAATCCTACTAACTCTCAGGTGAATGTAATTTTATTTATTAATTTTATAGGTTTTAAATTTCAGATGATATTCTAATTAGTCTTATTTTGTTGTCTGCTTTTTTATTAGGAAACGGGAGATGATACCAACAGAAATTAGAAAGGTGGTGATTGAAGATTATGGTGGGCATGTTCAACATTAGTTTAAGAACTTTTTATTTAATTAGTTTAATTATGTTTTAAACAGTTTTTTCATTTGGATGATGCAATTTATAAGCAATTTAGATTTTCATTGTGATTCAGTTATTAATATATTAATATGCAATTTAGATTCAATTTTTTAATTAATTGATTAAAAATTTTAATATTAATTTGTAAATATTTTTTAAATTTATTAAATTTATTTTTTAATATGCTAAAATGACGTTTATGAATATATTAGATTATCGTCATTTTTCTATAAAATGATGCAAACCACAAGATGCTTATGCATCGATTGTTATAAGTGATATAACTATTACGATCATTTCTGGTAACTGATGCTAATTTTCACATCAATTATACACAAATGATATAAATAGTGACATCATTTGTTATAAGTGATACAATTATTAGTATTATTTATTAACAAATGATATATCATTTGACATCATTTATGTTAACCGTAGCAAATATTAACATCAATTACACACAAATAATATAAGTATTGACATCATTTGTTATAAGTGATACAGTTGTTAGCATCATGTATTATCAAATGATGTATCATTTGACATCAGTTATGATAACCGTAACAAATATTAGCATCGATTAAATTAACTGATGTAAGTATTAACATCATTTTCTTGCAAATGATACATAGTAACATCGATTCTAAAACTCGATGTAAAACTTTCTATAACTGATGCAAACTATTTGCATCACCACTTTCAGAATCACTTATTTAAATGATGCAAAATTCTTTTACATCATTTAAAACTGATGTAAACATAAAAAATAAGTGATGTAAAACACTCTTTTTTTTGTAGTGCCTTATAATCTTTTATTATTATTTTACAAAGACACTTTAAAAAAACATTTGTGTCATGTATGATTTGAGATGTTAAACTTAGAGAGTTTCTCAAAACTATATTAACAATGGTATTTAGTTACTAGAATAATTATAATTCAGAACCGTTTACATTATCTTATCTTATAATTTAATATATTATCTTATGTCATCTATAATTTACAATGGTATTTAGTTACTAGAATAATTATAATTCAGAACCGTTTACATTATCTTATCTTATAATTTAATATATTATCTTATGTCATCTATAATTTACAAGAGTGTCATGCTGATATATTATTATAAGAGAAATTCTCAAAACACATATAAAAAATGCTTGATTTACTAGAGTAATTATATCATTTGCCATTAACATTAATTTGGTTAGAAATTAATTTATATCAATTATATATTTAATATTTAACATTTAATTTGTAAAGAAATTATTTATCTTTCTATTTCTTAACAACAGATTTATAAAAGATTAATACATAATATTACGTAGGTTCCTAAATACTATATTTTTTTATAACATATTTCTTTGATCTTAATTTTGTTAAAAAAAAATCACATTATTTATTTAATAAAAAATCTAATTTTTTCATGCATATTATAATTTTTTTTCTATAGAAATTTAAATATCTTAATCTGATGTTAACCAGCTAGAAAGAACGTATTAATCTAATTAATATATTTAAATGTGAAATTTTATTCATATAAAAATACTATTAAAGTTAATTATAAAATCAACACTTATCTAGCACTTATGCAATCATAGTACAAAATAAATGTAATTATAACTATTATTTGTAATTGTATAATAGTGCATAAATTTATAATTATAAATATCAGTTAATATTTTTAAATTGCATATATATATATATATATATATTTATATATTATATTTTTATATTCTAATAAAAAAATTATGATTAATATTTATCCCACACCAGTGCGGATAATCTCCTAGTCATTAATTATATATAAAAAAAAAGTCTAACGACTCAGAATCTACTTTCACAATAGAATATACACAATGAAATCATGATACTACATAATTAAGTAAATGCATAAAGTAGTCATACTCTCTCCTTGATTATGTTGTATCGATCTTGAAAAATATAGTTGTACAATTCTCTGTAACATATATCCCAAATCTAATAGATAAGTTTTTTTTTTTTTGGTGAATGACAAGTTGACGACAAAGAAACAAGATGTTTGGGCAAGTTCAGGCGATATTTTTATAAAGCAACGATAATTATTATCTTATATTTATTTGTATCCACATTTGCAAATTATACTGTTGTCACATTTCTTATCTTACTTATCGCCACAAACGCAAGTACTAGAATCATGAATGGTTATAAATTTTTCTTTCGAGTGCGCACATATGATTTGACAAGTTGAGAACTTAGACTGATTTTTCCAGGGACAGATGCAGCTGCCAAATAGACATGCGAGAGGCACCGGACATGGTTGCTTCACGTATTTGCAATCTCTGTTGTTGTGACACTTGCTTTCTGTCATTGTTATACCTTCAAATAAACGAAATAATATTAATATTTTTAAAAATGGGTTTTAGTTCGGATTTGTCCAAATTAAACAAAATATGACATCAAAAACCAAAAAATACAATATATATATATATATATATATAAACAAATTCAGATTTTTGATCTAAACCTAAAATTGAATCCAAGTTAGATGATTGTTTTTTTTGTTGGTTCTTCAGAAACATATAAACCCGCACGAAAAAAAAAACTAAAACTAAACCCTCCTTGATAAAAACAAATTTTATGTTATAAAAGCCCATTGAAGAGAGGGGAAATCATCTAGTATATGTGATAGTCATCAGATTATATGTGTGTGGGAGTGTTTTTTGTTAGATATACTAAGATACATATTTGACGTATTCATATAAGAATAGTGAAAAATCATATATTTGTAAACGAGCGAAGAACTTACAGAAGGCAGATACAAGGAGCAGGAGGACCAAGAAGAAGGTTGTTTTGTTTGAGTTCATCTCTATACTCTGATTACTATATCCAATTTGTTCACGAAAATAGGCGATTTTTTTTTCTTTTGCTAAGTACAATAAAATATGTATGGGTTTTATTAATGGTACTAAAAAATAAAAGAGCACATTACATTATTTACCATGGCTTCATTTTCTTATATAAGGAGTCTGGTCAATCAGACCACTAGACATATGATATATTATTTATTATCACGGACTACGTTTTTAATCTACATATGGAGTATTATTTACGATCTTGGATTACATTTCTAATTAATCTATTTCCAAAAAAAAAGAACAAATTATATTTTGACTCTTGTAGTGTACAATACCTCTATTACCATTTTGAGTATTATTAGACCCTTATTATATGATAAACTATAAGCTATTGATTAGCTATTATTGTAGATCCAGAATATCTCTTATAAATTTTTAATTAACTTACTTGTTAACTAATATTGATTTATTAACTAAAAAAACTCAGCTATGTCACATACCATGACTCCGTGAGGATTACGTCCACGTCCAGTATAACTGTATAAGTACGAACTTTTTATGATTCGAAAATGAAGACACGACGAGAAGGTTATTAACTTATTATTAATAAAACTTTTACAACTATTCATTATAATAGAACAAGAGAAAGCAAGAAGTATATTGATGGATACATATATATATAGAGAATCATAATCATATATCAATTATCCAAATTGGAAGAATTAGCCGATGTGGGGAGGTCTTCGTCGGTCGAAGGAGGCGGTTTACAATTGCAGATGTGGTTAATACATTTCGGTTCAGGAACATATTGTTTGCACCATATTTCACAATCTTCAGAGTCGTGGCAATGGTCTTCGTGGTAGTTCACTCCCATTACCATTGATGATGAACCTATATATTAATAATTTAATATATGTAAGATATATAAGTATGTATACAATTCTATATGATTTATAGTTGAATCTTCAATCTCATGAATAGTTTATGAGATTAATTAGATAGTACGTAGTATAGCACTTGTACTTACATGATAGAATAAGCAATGCAGCAATGAAGAAGATTGAAACCTTCATGGTTTTTGTTTCCTTGTCGTCTTTTTGATTCACGAAATGCTTAAAAAGCTTGTCTTGAGTTATTGAGTCGATCTACGATCATTCGGTACTTTATAGTAGAAAATCTTTGATGCTATTAATGGGGATTTATTTTAATTCCATTTTCCTTGCTTACTAGCCGTTGAATTCATGATAACTATAACCATGCATATCTTTCTTTCTTTTTGTCAACAATAACAATATACATTAAATAACACATATTTAGCTATTGAATGTAATTATTCTTAAGATAACTTTATATAGAAACTAAGTTTATAGAATCTATTTTGTGTTTTTGACTTTTAGTATAGAATCATTCTAATTACGGGTAATTGAATCGTCTTCGTCATCATCATCCTTATCGCGTTCCCAATACCATTTTTATTCACAATTTTGAGATTTATCCTTCCTTTCATTTTTTTGTTAGCATGTTTTCAAAAACAATTACAGAAAGAAAAATTGTGTGCTCTAAGTCTAAATCATGATTTTTCAATCTTACAAAATAGCTGAACAAAAATATATTACAATATAATTAACCACATCAAGTTGAATCGTCTTTCTGCCATTATGCAAAGTACCAATCGAAATCTAGTATTTTATGGATATTTTAAACTAATACATGATTTCAAATTTAGTGGGTCTATTCATTTCAAAATAGTTGTAACCATCCAAATGAAAATGTAAACCCTTCAAGGCTTCAACAAACAAAACCCCAACCGTACGAAAATATACCAAAACAAAAAGGTGTAACTTTAAGCATTCTCACCATTTTTGGAACGGAGAAAGAAGAAGAAACAAAACAAACAACAACAACAACAGCAAACGATTTCAATCCAATGTTTTTGGAACTAATAAGCTGTGTCCTAAAAAGTCAGCTTCTATGTTCCAAAAAAAGTTGGGAGAAATTAAGATTCTTCTTATAAATATCTCAAGGTTGACCTGAAGCAACACTTGGAGTAGTCTCCTTCTGTTTCTGCATTTGCAATTCAGAGATTTTTAACTCTTGTTCTGATTGGTCCAAAGCTTTTGGTGATTCAGGCAAATGAACACTAGCAACTTCATCAACCACTTTCTTCTTCTTCTCTTCTTCTTCTTCTTCTTCTTCTTCATCAGCCATTCCAACTTTCTCTTTCGCCATTTGTCCAACTTCCTCTGCAGCTTTACTCACTTTGTTAAACGCACCAGTAACCCATGTGGCACCGGTTAAAACATACCGGTTTTTCATTATAGTCGAACCAGCATTGCTCACCGTCTGCTCAGCTGCAGCCATTGCGGATTTGGTTTTCTCTGTGACTTGAAACTTCTGATCAACTTCTTTGACTTTCTCGCTCACAACCGTTGTCCCGGTATTGATTTTCTCCGTGAATCCGATTCTTTTGTCAAAGGATGTGACTTTAGCTGAAGCTGTTGATGTTAACTGATGTTTCTCATCAAGGCTCTTCGCTTTAGCTATCGCGTCTTTCCCTAGAATAAACCCTTTTGAAATCATACTTCTTACAACATCTTCAGCTTTTCTGAATACTGATACATCTTCTCGTGGAGGAGATGATGATTTGTCGCTCCCTTTCGACGATTCCTGCAGAGATTGAAACAGAGAAAAGATTGAAATCACATAAGAAGGTTCTTGAGGTTTAAAGAAATGGATTTTTAAGGAGCTTACATATGAAGCTAAAGCATCAGGAGGTAATTGATAATCAGGTGACATTGTGACAGTGACTGAGGAATCAACAATCGTTGCTCCCTGAAATCAAAATCGATAGTAAACAAAGAGTTGCCAGTTTTGATCATTGGATTAAAGATTTGAGGGAAATTAATTTACTGTGAGGAGAATTGCGGTTTCAGCTCCTTGTAAATCTTTGAATGTGACATATGCTAATTTAGAACCTTCATTCTCACTGTAGAAACCAATTATCAAAGAGGTTTTAGAAAATCTGAAAACAATTTAAGATGAAACTGTAAATTGGGAAAAAAAACGACGACCTTTGGCTTTCGAGGTAAACAATCTCGCCGGAAAAAGAAAAAAATTCTTTGAGTTCTCGTTCTGTTGCTGATAAAGAAACATTGCTAACTTTTACAGTTACCATCTGCAATAAAATGATAAAACTGTTATTCCTAAAGTTAACGAATTTATCAGATTATGAATCATCTTTCCTTTGCTTAAGCTAAAAGATTAAACTAATCTTATAGATACTAATCACATTTTCAAAGAAGTCCACATTAATACCCAAAATTAGCGGTTCTCAACAGATCTATTCGTATCAGGCGATCAAAATCATTCAAATTCGAGACGAGAACAGTAATTTTGATATGTAAAACTCACCGACATTGCGATTAAATCTGGTTTAACGGAAGGTTCTCTCTTTCACCAGCGAAGAACGAATTTGAAACGGCAAAAACAAGAAAACACCCAAATAAAGAAAGTTCTTTGGTCGTATGTGAGAAACCCAAAAAAGGGAACTCCATTTATATACAAATATGGCACGTGTAACCGTCGGGATTTTTTTTTGTTTGGCCGGCGATTTCATACGTGTGAAGGAAGAAAAAGGTCGTGCTGAGCTATTTTCTTTGTCGGGAAAGATTCTAATTGTGTAATTAATGATGAACATAAATATTGTATGCTTAATACAAAGACGTGTCATAATCACTTTACCACTAATAGTTGTCGTCCACGTGGCGAAACCGTTTCCGCCTTCAGACAAACAGTAACCTCATCATTGAAAAATCTTGCGCGAAATTGCTGATAGGGTACTAAATATCCTCTTTATTAATATTTCGCCCTTCAGTTTATAATTAGTTAAATTATGACCACTCTCTAACTTAAATTAAAACACTACTTGGAAATTAGAATGATGATTTATAAGATATCAGTTTTATATTTTATCAAACTAAAAAAGCATAAAATCATATTTGGAAAAATGCTAAAATATTATATCATCTTTTTATTGAGGATTTGTTTTGTTAATGAGTCTGTTTTTTTTTTGCATTTGCGATTATGACAACGTAAAACAGTTACAAAACAAAAAAATTTTATCGCTGAATGACCGTAGGTTTAAAGTTGATCGGAGGTGTTATTAATGACGTCTTTCATAATCGTTGGAAATTTATAGCATTCATTTTTTGATAATACAATTATTATAACGACAACTTCTTTTTCAACAATATCTTTAAACACTTCCGATATTGTCGTTTTGTCATTACTTACGACTTTGTCGACGGCTGCGACACAGAGATAGAGAAAAGAAAAGATCCAACATATCAGTGATAAAATTTCTTCAAAAATGTGAAATTATAAAACTATTTCTATAATTATTCATAGATGGTTTTAGTGATAAACAATCCAGATTGTTGGTTTTCATACCTTCAATTATTATTATTATTATTTTTTTTGGTCAAGATACCCCCAATTATAAGATGCTTAAATATAAGGAAATAAAAGGATCAAAAAGGAAAAAAATGTCTACACGCCTTTCTTCTCTTTAATTCAGTTACTGATTTTTTAAAAAACGCTTTCCAATTTCTGTCTCTCTGTCTCCACGATTCACGCCTTGACCGTAATTTTTTTT
This sequence comes from Eutrema salsugineum, assembly GCF_000478725.1. Lineage (NCBI taxonomy): Eukaryota > Viridiplantae > Streptophyta > Magnoliopsida > Brassicales > Brassicaceae > Eutrema > Eutrema salsugineum. The sequence continues at coordinate 2,073,899 of NW_006256828.1, read as the reverse complement.
TTTTTTTGCCTTCTCAGAGATTCTGGAAAATTTCCGATAAGCAATTTCTCCTCCTTCTCGTAGATCGGATTCTGATTTCGATTAATTTCCCGGGAAAAAAAAAGAAAGAAAAGGATTTAGGGTATATTCGTTAATCTTTGGTGGGTTTTCACGAGAACGAGAGAGATTTCCACCGAAGAAGATGAGTTTTCAAGATTTAGAAGCCGGAAGAGGAAGATCGAGGAAGATCAATGGAGGTCGACAAGATTCGACGCAAGCCGTCGCTTCCGGAATATTCCAGATCAATACGGGAGTTTCTACATTTCAGCGACTCGTTAACACACTCGGTACTCCAAAAGACACGCCGGAGCTCCGGGAGAAGCTGTAAGTTGAAATTGAAATTTGAAATCTCCTTGAGAAAATCATTTTGATCTGGTCTAAATCGATTCTAATTGCTAAATTGATTTGTGGAATTCGATTTTGTTCGAATTGAATATATTAATTGCGTAGGCACAAGACACGATTGCATATTGGGCAGCTTGTGAAGGACACTTCTGCTAAACTTAAAGAAGCTAGTGAGACTGATCATCAAAGTGGTGTGAATGTAAAGTGAAATCTTTCTTCTTGTTTGGTTTTATGTCAATCTTCTTAATTTTTGATTGATTTTGTTCATGATGATGATGGTTCTTGATTGTTGTTGTTTTTGTGTAGCCAAGTAAGAAGATTGCAGATGCTAAGCTTGCAAAGGACTTTCAAGCTGTATTAAAAGAGTTTCAGAAAGCTCAACAAACAGCAGCTGAAAGAGAAACAGCCTATACTCCTTTCGTGCCTCAATCCGCTCACCAGTCTAGGTAATGTCTTTTTAATGTGGTTTCATGTATATTAAGCTCAATTCTGAATCTAGAATGAGAATTAGAAAGTATCAATCTTTTTGAATTGTCATCAAAGAGCAAAAGTATAACTATATGTTGTTATTGGTGGTTTCATGTATATGAAGCTCAAATTTTCAATTCAGTATGTGGAATTAGAAGTTTGATGATTTAAAGCAAAAAGCTTTACTTTATGAATTGTTAGTCTGGTTTTGATAAATCATGTTTCTTGTTTGTCTTGGCTCCATATATAGCTATACAGCGAGTGAGGTAGATCAGATCCCGGAGCAGCGGGCACAACTTGTGGAGTCTAAAAGGTTGGTGATATTAAAAAGAAAAATCTCCTACGCATCTATATTCGTTGTGATGCAACTTATCTTCCTCTTGTTTGATTGTTGCAGGCAGGAACTTGTATTGTTAGACAATGAGATTGCATTCAACGAGGCTGTGATCGAAGAAAGAGAGCAAGGCATACAAGAAATCCATAGTCAAATTGGCGAGGTTAACGAAATATTCAAAGATCTTGCGGTTCTGGTTAACGACCAAGGAGTCATGATAGGTAAAATAAACCTATAATTAAGAAAATGTTCTCAAACCTACAGTTATTGAACTCACTCTCTTTCTTTTTTGCAGATGATATCGGTACTCACATTGACAACTCTCGAGCAGCAACTTCGCAAGGAAAATCTCAGCTCGCACAAGCTGCAAAAACACAAAGATCAAATTCATCTCTGGTAATAACACTCATAAAAAACCTTTCGGACAATACAGTGAATGAATTGTTTCTTATGAACCTTAGGGATGTGTTTAGGCTACATTCTAATGTCTTGATCTTGTTTACACGCAGACATGCTTGCTCATGGTGATATTTGGCATTGTACTCCTGATCGTGATTATCGTACTCGCAGCTTGAGTTTGGAAAGCAAGAACAAGTCTTTCGATTGTGTTCGTCGATCTTAAAGCATCAATGAGTGGAACTACTTGGTATATAACGCAATTTGCAGATAACACTTAGAAGTTGGTTTTGTATTCGTCTGGTTTGGTTTGGTTTGGTTTGAGTGCCTACTATTGGTTAATGTAATAGAGTGCGTGTGTGGTTTTTTGTTGTGCAAACTTTTTGTTGGAGGTGAGTGAAAGTCTGTTGCTTGTGTTTCTCCCAAATTTCCAGTTCGATTAACCGGAATTACCATGCAAGAGATTGGTTTTGAACCGGTTTAAAACTGCCCAAATTTAAGCAAAAACGTTCTGCCCAAGTTTTTTGTAAGGACCAAGGTTAATTAAGGATTATAGAAGAGAGAAAAAAAAACGGAAAATTTTTACTCTCTGTCGTAAGTGTCAAGTCTCTATGAGTCTATGACTATCACAAAGAAGTCCAAAAGCTGATTCATGATTGCTTCGGGTGCTTACAAGATTCAACCTTTGAGCTCAAGAGAGATGCCACAAGGATAGAAAACGCGGATAAAACCGCAGCCACAAATGTCAAAACGGAAACATACTCTGTGTGACTCCTGATTCCGGCTGGGATTTCCCAGACAACAGATCCGGTTTCAGTCTTGGATCCGCCAATCGACAAAACCAAACATCTTCTCTGTTCATGTTGCTGGTTTGGTACATGGCTCGAGCACAAGAACAAGTCTGGCTCCCCAAACTCCACTCTAGAGTAACCACTATCTCCCAGAGGCTGTGGAGATGATCAAAAATTCAAAATCGATATTGATCAAAACAAGATACACAAAGTGTCCTTTTATTCAATCTGAAGATCGAGTGATGATAACATACCTGATACCGAGCATGTAAAGGAAGCTTTACGCTGATTTCACCATTTTCATTTTCATAATCTCTAGAACTGATTTCGACATGAATCTCAACAACAGACCTGTTTGATCTGAACGAAGGCAGCTCGAGATTCGTGTCTCCAAACACAGACACGTCTCTGAAAGCTGCAAGAGATTTAAAAGATTCCATCAGATATTTAAGATCAAATAGAGAAAAGCTAAAAAGCTTTTTATTATTCTTCATAATCTTAACCTCTGCGTTGCTGAAGATTCTGAAGCTCAAAAGGGTCAGCAAAAACTCCCAAAGGCAACCGTTCAACAATGACGAGCTCGTTAAACTGAGACTGTGAGTGAAGAGGAAGAAGCTTGATGGATGTAAGTAGATGACGATGCGAACCTTCACCTGTTATGTTTCTGTGTTGAAGCAATGAAACAATGTTTGGATCTTTAAAAGGAATCTTATCAGAACATTCTTGAAGAAGCAGGTAGTCTCGAAACTCTGAGTCTCCTAAGGAAGTGCGTGTAGTGAAATAAGATTGCATAATGTATCGATCAGAGATACATAACCAAGGATTATGATCTCTGTGATTTGTTCCAACCTGTAAGAAATTGCAATCATTCAAAGAGTTTTTAGAACAGTTTCATCGAGTCAAAAAACCCTAAATCGAATTCGTATCCGAGAGAGCTAGCAACACACACGAATGGAAGATTCAATTATATCGAATTCGATATCATCTGATCCAGTTTCCTCTCAAAATCATTGAATCAAATCGAGACGGAGATTATCTACCTGATCACTTGAGATAAAATTCAAGCAAGAAATCGCGCAGCAGATGAAAATCACGGCTATCACCGATCTCCGGCGTTTGCTACCCATCGATTGATTTTCAAATTGCGAAATGTAAATCGAGAGAGAGAGAGAGAGAGATTTGTTCACACTCTCGAATCCATTTGTTTCATACATCTTCTTCAAGCTCTACAAAGACCATTGTTTCTGCTTATTCCGGTGAGGGTAAACGGCCGATTGCTTGCCGGAGATCAGTTAGCTGAGTTAGAGGCTAAATCAGCCCATATCGGCCCAACTTTGTTTATTATAAATGGGCTAGTCTAGTCCATTGAATCCAAACTATCGAAGACAATTTAATCTTATAAAAAAAAAAAAAGACAACTCAGATGAAAGAACTGATGTTATATATATTTTAAAAATAAAAATAAAGGAAGAAAAAGTGTCTTTATTATTATTGTGAAAAAGCTAAAGTGAAAGAGGCCACACAAACCATGATGAAAATTTAAAACCAAAAGACATAGAAATCTTTGACCAAAAAAGAAAGACATAGAAATCTAATTTTACGAAAGAAGAATCAAATTTTTAAGCTTTAGAGACTTTGATATTGAATTCTCTTCGTTATATATATAGTATAAAATTAAAATACATAATTTATTTTTACTTTTGAAACATCTATAAACTTTATTCATTCATTAACTTGACATACATTTCAATGCTTACAAAGAACGAAAGAAATTGAAATGAAATTACACGATTTTTTCTTCTCGAAATTACACTCGCTAATATGTTTATTTTATTTTTTATAATCATCTTTAACATAACCGCAATATGGTTCACCATTGGCATTGGCTATGTCAAGGGCATTTCCGCATTTGCAAGGCCTTTGTTTGGAACATCTTGTTACTTTGGTATAAATGTGTTCGTAGTGTGTCTACAACGACTAAAAGTCTAAAACAAAGTTCTTCTCTGTTGTCAAGTAATGCTTCATCATATTATATTATATATACTTTCAAAGGTTATCAAGATTTTGAACCCGAAATATGTGTTTGCATTTGTATGTTTTGAAGTGGCATTTTTGTGTTAGTTATCATCTTTATATTTTTAATTTAGCATATAGCATATACTACTTATTACAGGGTATAAAGCAAAACGTAAACGAAAATTTCTTCTTCTTTTTGCTTTTCACGTTTGATTTTACAATTTCCAAAGAACTTTAGATAAATACAACAAAAAAATTATAACTTTTAAAGAAATACACATTATTTTAACTTCTAAACATGAATACAAACGCATACTCGATCAAACTGTAAAACACACACACACACAAGCAAAATAACTAATGGGATATCATTTTGAATTGTCTAACACTAAAGTTTTGGATTGGAATGAAAAATGTAGGTCCAATGTGGCGATGAAGATGATTGATCGATACCCATTTACTCTTTCTTTTTGATAATATATCCTTTATATAATGTGAAAATCTTTATAAAGGTCTCATATATATAAAGATTTAATTAATCAAAAGCAACCCAGCAGGTTTGCACGCTGTGTAATTCTAACAAGAAGAATCCATATTTGATATTCATCTTACAATATTCAAGTACATATTGGAGTTTAAGCAGATTTATAATGTTTGTAAATTTGAATTAGGAATAAACAATTCAGTATCCCTTATCTTTGTTTTTCGTTTGTTCTTCATATATAACAATATTCTTTGCATGATTTAATTCTCAATCAAATGGGAAAAGAGAAGCCTTTAAGGAAAGTGAGTAAATGGGTCCTATTTTAACATTAAATTAAACAAAAGAATAAATCGAAACCTAACTTTGTTCATATGCTTTTTTTGCAATAGCATAATTAGTTCTGTACTTTCTTTCTCCTTTATATATTTGTGTACCACAAATTCTTCTTGAACCAAAAATCTCCAATACCTCTCTCTACTTTCATTTTCTCTTCCCAGCAGTAATAAATAAATATTCTGATTCGATTCAAGCCAAGATCGACGTATAAAAATGTCCTCCAACGTTCATGCGCCTTAAAGGTTTCGTATACAATTACATACATATATATTGATTCACCGTCATGCCTGGCTCCCTGTATGCCACGAGTGGATACTGGTTTTAGCTGAAAATCGGCTGCCGGTGGCGTGCAAGGAGCCAAGCATGACCATTAAAGCAAATGGTAACTCATTTGCATAAGTAATATATATGCTATACCTCCGTATATATTTATATATGGTTTGTGTATGTTGTTATGTAGATTTTGGTTTTGATTGTCTGCTATTTAGTTTATTTTTTGGGTTTTTGATCTGGAAAGGAAAAGTAAACGAAAATGAAACAAAGTTTTTATATATAGTTATCGGCTTGATATGAATTAGAGTTTTGGTTTGGAGTCGGTTTTAGTCAAATCAATCATTTTGTCAATGTTCTGTAGTTTTACCGTAAAATTCTTTTCATTTCGATTTTTTTGTCTATTATTTGATTTTTTTTTTAGGATGCGTTGAACTTGGTACCATTTTATTTGAAAGTAATCCATGGTCAAAAGTCTTATGGAAGGAAAAACATTTTGAGAAGCTTTCGGTGATAAACGGTCAAACATACCAATCAATCAATTTTTTTTTTTTTTTTTGTCGATTTCATATTTGAATTCTGAAAACAAATATTCAGCATTTAGGCGTTAATCAAGTTTCTGTTTTCAAAATCTAAATCACAAATCCTCCAATCACGGAAAATTAGTAATTGTTAGTGAACAAGATGATTTAAAACCATTGCCATAAGTATTAAGTAGTTATTTGGGTCGTGGTGGATTATATAATAAGATAAAGGGGGAAATAGGGAGTTATGCTAGAGAAAAACGTTATAATATTATCACTTCAAATATTTCTTACGGATTTTTGTATTCATCGAATCTAAATATCTTTGATCAAAATATCGTAGGAATACCTCATACCAATTGAAGTTAGACTTCACTTATAGTATACCATCTAATATTTTCCATGTAGAACATGGATTGATATACCAACAAAATTGAATTAGTGAGCTCAATGGTAAGCGTTAAATTTTAATGAAGGTGATTCTTGGATGTTCAACAAAAATAAGATGCTACAGTCTAGTCTAGATCCTCTCTACAAAGCCAATCTGGAACGTAAAGACTATGCCAAATATTCATCACTTTCTTTGGAGATGTCTTACTAATTCTCTGCGTGGCGGCTAACATGGCCAAAAAGAGACTAACTAGACTCTCGGAATGTCATCAAGCTGATGAAGAGATGGCAAATCATACGTTACAACCAGTGTTTAAGTTCATTGGTAGAGAGGGAAATATTTATGTGCTGATTCCTTGGCAAGGAAGATCGTTAGTTGTCCTATTTACCATGAAAGAAAAACAATTCTGTGCTTCAACTTTCAAGTATTTGAGTAAATGAAACTTGATTTGTGCTGGAAAAAAAAAAGAAGATAAGCGCTAAAAAGTTTAATAGTAAATGTAAATCTTTTTGACCACCAAATAAAGGCTAAAAATTTAACAGTTTGATATTAGTAAGACAATATCAATTTTCCAAATTTAACTTGAATCCCCATGGTCTAAAACCGCTTTGGTTTCTTCTTCTTGGAGAAGCTTTCAGGAGTTCGGCTTTCTTGTTTACGCTTAGTCCCTGCAAATCGCTTACCACCACCGCTCTCTTTTGCGTTTGCTTTCGCTTTTCTTGCCGCAACCGCTGGTCGCTTCTGGCTACGCTGCTTCAATGCACTACTATTATTACCAGCAGCTTTGTTGTTGCCTTCATTGCTGCTGCTGCTGCTACTTCTAGGTCTCATCTTTGACTGCGCAGGGCTTTTCTGGTAAGGTTTCTTCTTATCATCACCTGATTTCGATGCTCGTACACCTTGATATGAAAGATTAGCCTTCCCCGTAGCAACTGGTGTGACTACTTTGTCTTTTTGTTGTCTTTTCTGAGCTGGCGAATAAGCTTCAGATGAACTGTTCTTTCTCTTTGATGGTGTTGCATCAGGTTTGACTCGAGATATACGTAATTCTCTGTCTCTAAGCTTCAAGTATCCTTTCTTGATTACCAGATTTGCAGCTTCCTTTTAAGTTAACGAACAAAACGATTCATCAGATTTCATTAGTTATATCCCTCAAACGCTTAAGATTAAAAACGAAGTTTTTTCTTTGACATACCCGTGTTTTAAACAAGACGTAAGCTATTCCTTTTCCAATGTTCAAGTGAGGATCTCTAATAACACGAACAGCTTCAATACTGTTCTCTAGATTGCTCTTACCAGTAAACAACTGATACACCTCCTCATCCTGCGTTATTAAGAGATTAAAACAAAACAAGACCAAGAATCTGAATATTACGTTCGATCATCGCAATTCAACAAGAGAGCACCTGAGATTACTACTACTACTAACCTTCACATCAAAAGGGAGGTTACCCATAAAGACTGTCCTCTTTGTATCATACAAATGAGCATCCTCACCTTTCAGTTTCTTACGAGGTGGACATGCTCGATCAACACGGATATGATTCCCATCAATCTGAAATGTTATCACAAGACACTAAAACATGAACCAATCTACACCTAACTCCTTAAGACTATACCAGAGAGAAAATAGGGGTTGTATTACCAGAGACATGTTAAGTGCCAGAGAAGCTTCAGCAGATTGCTCTGTTTCAAACACAACATACGCATGAACACTGCATTTTCAGAAAGATTAACATTACGCTTTTCTTCAATGAAACTTCAAAATCAAATGAGAATAAAGGGTTTTCGAGCACAGACCTTGAAGCTTTCTCATTAAGTTGCTTCAACATTATAGCTCCTTTCCTCGTTCTCTTCGACTAGTCAAACAAAAATCAGCAAATCAGACATCATTCAACCTAACTGCGACTTGTCTAATCCAAATTCAGGTAAAAAACTAACTCACATCGACAATTGGCACCGACCGTATCCTCACGGATTCAACCTTGCCGAATTTACTAAACTCCTTCAAGATTAGCTTCTTCTTAACCTTCAATGGCAGATTCCCAACGAAAACAGTTCTAAGAAGCTTGCTCTCATCGTCAAATCCTTCCTTTGAAACCATCGTATCCGCTATTTCATCAGCTTTCTTCCTCTTCTCACCAACTTTCTTCTCCTTCTTCTCTACGCTTCCGTACTTCTTCGTCTCGTACTCGTTCTCAATCTCATCTCTCTTCCTCTTCTTCCTCTTTGTCTCCAACCCACTTTCTACAACATCCGAATTCGTCTCTTTCTCAACACCCTCGGAATCCGAAATTGGAGATTTCAGTTTTTCCCCCTTTTTAGATTTCTTCGTCTTCACGAGCGCAACTGTTTCTTCCTCTTCATCGTTATCGACATTTCGTTTATTTCCTTTCTTCGATTCGGGACTAATCGAATTCGGGTTTTCCTCTGGTTTAGGCTCAGGTTGCTTTCGCCGGAAAGGGTTATCATCGGAGAAGAGACTCGAAAAGCCAGCGCTTTCGCCTTCAGCCACATCGCCGGGGAAGAGAGTGGTGAAGATCCCTGATTGAGCCTGAGACTCATCGTTTTGAGATTCTTCAGCCTTCGTCGTCTCCTTCGTTTTCTTCTTCCCCATCCTCGTTTGATTTGAAAGAGAAAGAGGAAGAGAGGGAGAGAGAGATTGAAACCCTAAAAAGTTTGGAACTTTGGACAACGAGGGCGGCAGAGCGCCATGGATAGACAAACCGGGTCGGTTTTAAAATATCCGAATCAACCCGTTATTTATTGGGCCGTGAAAACACAATATTAATGGGCCGATTAGGTTTTGCAGGTTGTATCTGATATTTCTACACCAGCATACGGTAAGGTTTCTTCTTCTAGCATTGTCCTTCAAACCACAGAATAAGTCACAAAATATTTAAATTTTAGCATTTTTTTGTTGGTTAGGATACTCTCACTGCTCCAGCAACTATATCACAATCATTGAAAACTCCCCTAGACCCTAACATTACAAAATTTAAAGTCATTATCAAAGTTGTCATCGTAACTGAATCAAAGACATTGCAAATCCTTAAAAAAAAAAAATAAACAGAATCAAAGAGCTTGTCCAGTATTGTGATAATTCTTATTGTTATTAAATCTAAGTGTATTGTAGAAACTGAGGGTTTGGTTATGAAAGTACATAGGAACAATCAATTCACACTTTGTATATTTGTTGGAGTTACTATCTCTCACATGCTGGTTTAGTTACGTACGTACATATGTTTCCAAATATATAGTACTATCGTCTTCAATTTTATCAATCATATTAGTGATAGTACAACAATTTCATCTATATAGTCCAATATGCTATAGATTATAACTTTAAATTTATTCATAGTACTAATTTCACAATTGAATTTAGTTACTTTCTTTAATATAACATTATCTCATGGATTGATGGATATAATAAGAAACTTATTAAGCCGAGTACGTGCAATAGAATCTAATCCAACGGCTGGGAAAACTATGAGAAAAATCACAAGTACTAATTACAATTTGATCCCACATATTCCCCAAAACACCGGAAAAAACCTCTAAATAATTTTTGATATCAACATAACCCGAAGCTGCTCTTCCGTGTAGAATTTTAATACCATCTTCACAGTCGCTTGTTGAACCATAAGATCGTTAATCACTGAAACGCTTGCGTGATTAACTTCTAATTCCAAATCCATAAACGCATTCATTAATCTCGCTCCAGGATGATTTCTCTTGCTCGATTCCACTCTAATCATCGCGTCGCAACCCATAACCTTCACATCAATCTTCGCCGTCCCAATCTTCGATGCGTTTTTACCATCAGCACAAACGCTAGAAATCGCGTTGCATCCAGAGATCTCCTCCTTGAGTTTTTGGAGTTGAATTTCAATCGCGATTTTCTCCATTTCGGCGTTTTCCGCTCTCGATTTCAGCTCGTTGATGTAACAAACCGCGTCTCCTAGCAACGATGCTTTGTCCATCTTAGACACGTTTGGCACAACCGCTCTTAACGCGTAGAATCGCTGGTTTAGCTTATCGCGTCTCAACCGCTCCGCTTCGACATGATTCATCGGCTCTTTTCTACCGTTTGCCGGTTTTCTCCCGCGTTTGCTTTGCCGTTTGTTTTCACAAACCACCGTGGCATTGATGTTGGATTGATCGGAATCGTCGATTTTTTTGACGGCGGCTAAGAGATCACCGTCGTCATTCTGTATCTGACCGGGATAAGAAGTACAATTCAGAATTCCGGGATTCCGCTTAACATCGTCACCGAAATTCAGTATTTCGCCGGAAAGAGCTCCCGTCGACGAATTAGGAGTCACCATCGAGAAATTCAATTCGGGGGAAAAACTTTTCTGGATCTTGGGATAAGTCGGATTCGGGTTATCCGTTACGGTTCTCAAACTAACCTTCGCTACCTGAGTTGAGAAAAGCTTGGATTTCGAATTCGGAGCTCCGGGAAAATCATCGGATCCTTTGAAATTAAAGAGGAATCGGATCTTGTTAAGAAGATCCGAGTGTTGTCGGATCTCCACCGTGGATCCAAGCTCCAACACTCCGTTATCCAAAGGAATACATACGATGGTTTCCAACCCTAAACCCCCACCTTGCTTAGCCCGGTCACAACCCGACCCGTTAATGTCATCAGACCCGGTAACCCAAACCGGGTTATACGTAGCAAAAGCCTTACCCGCTAACCCGGATCCAATACAAAAGCTGCACGTCATCGAAACCAAGAAATACCATTCCGTATCCGTCACTTCCACGTCACCATCATCATCGTCGTCATCGCCGCCAACCACCGGAAAAGCTTCGCCGGAGATCATCGAGTTAAGCTCCCTTAAAACCTTGCTCCGGTGCTCTTTCTCAGCCATAGTTTTTTTTCTCCGGCGACTTTTCACGTCGTCGTCTTTGTGAATTCCGTCGCCCCATATAAGCACCGATTCGCCGGAAAATTCGTAGTACGACGGTTTCCAGAAAATGACGTAAGTCCAAGCCTCGTGTGTCCCGTTTAGCACAGCTTGTAACCGCTTCTGGAGAGTATTATCGTCTAAGTTTAGATTCGCCGGAGGTAATGGCGGCCACAAATCGGAAAAGGAGGAGGAGGTCAAGAGATCTTCGATGATGGATAAGTTATGGTCAGTGTTAAAGTGATTCATCGTCAATTAATCTTTTTAAGAAAAGGAAAAGTGTTTTGCATGGGAAAAATTATAATCCCATATGAGTTTGTTATAAACTAAGCATTGTTGTACGTACGTATGGGTCCTATGGGACATTAAATTTTAATTTACGCATTGTAAGTTGTAATCCAAAAAAATAAAAAAATGTAATCCGTTGGATTATATAAAGAGACGATAGATACATAAATGTTCAATCTGTTTACCAAAAAAGTATGTTAAGCTGTTTCTATTTATAAACTAATAATCACGTACAGCGTACTGAATATGATTCATAAATCATGAATCATGTCAACGTTGTTTTTCATTTCTTTACTAAATTATTTACTCATTTTAGTTTCCTTTTTTTTAGATATCTTATATGCCGATGATTTAAATCTCTTATTTTACTGTTATTTAGTATTTACTAACCGTATCTCACAACTGAATTGCCATTTTTAGCATACCATTTTTTTTTACCATTCGGAACTTACAACTGAACCATCATTTCTTAGTGTACAATGTCATTATTTCTTACCGTCTATAAATATACATATGCAATTTTTAACTGTTATTTCTTACCCAAAAAAAACTTTTCCATTTTAATTTGTATCACTGAGGGAATCAAACTTGTAAGAGGTGGTAGTAACGATAATCAGTTCCAATCAAGAGAAAGGATTCCCGAGACGAGGAACCTTTGTCTAACAATAGAACACGAGTTACGAATTTTGCTTTGCGGAAGAAAGTGAACTCTTTTGTTTTGTCTAATAAGAATGGAATACATTGTTTATTTTCGGAAATTTTTCATTGTTTTGGATTTTTATCTTAAAGTTCGTATTGATCATGACCCATATGTGACGACAAAAAAAAAAGCCATATGCCACTTGCTGATACTTAGCAGAGAAAGGACTACATTTTAAAGTTTTGGTAGGATTGCTTTACTAGTCAAAATATTCAGAGAGAAATAAATATTGAACATTTTATTCAAGTAAAGAAAAAAAATATCAAAATACTAATGCAAGATTTTTTTTTTTTTATGTCAACAAGCAAGTTTAAATATGTGTCATACAAAATCCCCTTGATAATAATAAATTAGGAGCAAATATGTCATATAAAGTGCCGACGAGAGACACGAGAACTTCACTCCTCCTGTACCCCAAGATGCTTGATCATGTGCACTAATACAAATATGGGTGATTAATATATATTTTCTGTAAATTATAAAATGAAACTAAAATGTCAAACTAAAGGTGATAGGTTGGGAGAAATGTTATAACGGCAAACTCTGCTTGATTCAATTCGTCATATAAAATTTAACTGAAGTTATTCAACACTGACCAAATAAATTATCAAATTTGCGTTGATTGAGCTATTTAATTTATATTCGAGAATAGTCAACGTAAAAGTCGTTTATTGATGTTAATGTTATAATGTGTAACTCCTTCGCGATTTAAGAATCCTTCTTGTAAATGGTGCATTTTCGAATTTGATATTGCCGTGTTCAAGCACTATGCGTAGATCATTTTAGTCACTTCAATATAACTCTAAAAGTCTAAATTGAAAAGCATAAAACCTTTGTCAACAAAACTTTACTATGAAAGCTAAAGTTACAACTACTACAACAAAATATGAAACTTCGACATACAATTATATGCACCACAACAAAAATCTTACAATTTTGAGTCTACAATTGCAACAGAACTAGCGGACCCACATGGAGAGATGGGGATCAACTGACACTGATTATAATATAAAGTAGAATTTTAAGCTGCGTAACGTAAAATATATTTGTGTTTATAAAATAGAAAAAAAAAAGTTTAAACCAGGAAATATCTTGATAATCTCATTGCAGACTTTGCTGTATCAACATCCGGATTCATGCATTACCGAAACTAGAATAGTTTTAGTTTTTGTTGTTAAAATCTGCGAATGGTGGAAAGGAGAGCTTTTAAGTAGATAACGAAACCAATAAGGCAATAAAGATGTCAAAAAAAAAAACGAAACCTATGAACTTGTGGAGGACAAACTTGACCAGTGGCCACCACAATATATCCGCTTTTCCAATATTAATGTCTTTATCCTCGTTTTTATGTTGATCAACCATTTTTTCCCATATTAACATGTTTAGCCAAATTTTGTTGGTTTGTCCAGATATTTTTTTGGCTAAAAATGTTTGCCCATATTAGTTTTTTATTTAGATTTTATGAAAAAAAAAATCAAATAGGAAGTTTTTAAGTTTTTGTTTATTAAGTTTACTCATAAAGTCATATTAAGAATGATAATTTGATAAGTTGAAGAAACAGTGAAAGCTACCAAATCCACTAATTTATTAATAAAAACTATCTATTTAATATATTTTTGTCAATAATATGTATTATCCAGATTTGCATTCAGATTATGAAGCAACAAAAACACTACTAAAATCACTAAAATATACTATACATCATATCATAGCTAGTATCAACCAATTAACTTCTTAAGAAATTGCCCATTTTACATGTTCACTCTTATCCTAGTATCAACCAACCAAGTAACACCTGATCTTTTCATTTTCATGAATATATACCATTTAGCAAAAAAAAAAAAAAAATACATGCTCATTCTTAGAGGTACGTCAAACTTCTAGAATATCACAGTTTTACCCATTCTAATCGATTTTTTACATGTCGACAACTATAACAATCTTTCTTTCATTATATAAAATGCAATGGTTACTATCGCCAAAATAATATAGTCTTAAAAATTTGATAGTGCAATCTACAAAAAAAATATGGCTTCAAATTGTATAAATAATATTATAAAATTTCGAAACATTTGATTTATTTATAATTATTGCATAATGTACATTAGAAGCAAAGTCCTAACAAAAGTCCATTAATTAATCAATATATTAAAGTTGTGCTATTTTTGATTATATATGGCTGTATATATATGTTTTTAGGAATCTTCTCAACAAATTATGATGATACCTACAACTAATAAAAATATGGTCCCGATTATTGTAGCAAAGTGATACGATTCTCTCTTTGCACCCACAAATTTTGTAGGCATGACAGTAACAGTGTCTATAAATGTGCGATGATAATTCATATACTATCTATTTTAGTTAATTGACTGTACTAGATTGCTATTCCATATGTCGCCATCTCTAATCGATTTCGAAAACTAATAATGCATGTAATGAAAATTTCCTCCACAAAAAAGATGTGTCAGATTTCAGAAAACATTGTCGTTTTCTTATTTGGGATCTTTATAACTTTGGTACCCACTCTTCGACTTTGTTACATCCTCCTTGCAATCAATATCCGACAACAATATAAATGACATTATGCAATATTTGGTTAGCGGAAGACAAAAAGCTCAATTTAATGTGGTGAAAGTTTCTATTTTCATACAAAATTTCTATTTTCCTTATGCAACATTTGGTTTACGGCAGACAAAAAGCTCAGTTTATTTGTGGTGAAAATAAATTTATATTTTCGCAGAAAGTTTCTATTTTCATAGGGACAACTGATGTTCCAAACATTCGTGAGACACAAATCGGCCATCTAGAAGCTGGTTAATTTCAATTTAAGGTAAATTTGCTCTATATATAAATATTTAAATAACAGTATTTACATAACCAAGAGAAAATCAATGTTTAAGAAAGTTACGACCAAATAGAGAAATATCTTCCCTATATTGGGCATATATATTTATCAAAATTTTTGGTAAATTTAAACTTCATAAAAAAAGTATGCACTATTAAATTGTGTACATGAGTACATCCAATGTTGACCGTTGTTAAAAATATCAATAGATATTAATCGGGTAGTTGAGTAGTGACCATCGCCGAATCAATTAATCGAAGAAGTGAAGACTATACACGAATCAATCGAGGATTTGATCTTACGTTATTTTATATACTACAGTTACATTTATATCACCTTTTAGCAAAGAAAGGTAGTATACTGGACCATGGTCCAATGGAAAGTTAAATGTATTTTTACTAACTGGTCGTGGTCGGGACCAAAAAAAAAAAAACTACTGGTCTCAAGTTTCTGTGGCTCTCCCACTTTTAGAACCCTAATTTACAGCTGTGTTTGACATTTATACATAGTTCAATACTTTTTGGGTTTTTTTTTTGTCGATTTCGCATAAAACTTATAGATCTACCATATCATAACCTATTCTAAGTATGAAAAGATAAAAATTTGTGAAACAACCTAGTACTATTAAGACACTATTTTGGTTTAGGAGATGAATAAAAATATCCAAGATGATCCCTACTTTGGTCAAGTAAATAAATAACATGAGACAACCTAGTGCTTTTAGGTTTATAGGTTCATGCCCTTGATTAGAAAGTACTAAGAAGTGGTATCATGAAGATTTAGGCGCCTAAATTTTTATTGTGAGAGCCTGAGAGTGAGAGGCTGAGAGTGAGAGGCACACATGTATATGTGGCTTCCTCCCACCAAATGAGTTTTCACTTTTCAAGATATAAGGAAATCTCTGATTTTAATTGGTTAAATTAGGTAAGTTCTTTTATATGCCCTTTCTGCTCAAAGCCTCAAATACAAATGCCCCCACGACATTTATCTTTTTCAGATTTTACTTCTTTTTTTCTCCAACAGATTTTGTTTTTCTCTATGTTCTCATCTTCTCTATTAAAACATAAGCATTTTTAGTGTTTATTTCCAAACATTCCCAAATTTTAAAAAAAAAAAAAAAAAATATATATATATATATATAAATTTAATTCCGAAAATTAGATATTAATTTAGATAACTAAAAATTTATCTAAATATAGGTTATATCTATAGTCTATAAATATTAATTTAAATAGACTTTCTTAAATATAGGTTAGATTTAATTTAACATTTAAAATTTAAATAAGATTTTCAGAATAACACATATGATTAACAAATATTTTATTATATTTTTTTAATCATATTCTATCAGATTAAAATTTCATATATTGAAAATAGATAAATATTATTATAATAATTTGATGGGACAAGTTAAGTTTTTTTAATAATTATAGTCTTATGCGGGTTAGGTTATCAAAGCATGCAAGATATTAGGAGAAAATTATTTCAAAATTAGTAAATATTTATATTATAAAGTAATACAAACGGACGGGTTAGAATTATAGTTTCATAATCATGGTTTTTTCGGATTAATAAAATGAGCGAGTTAGAAATATATTTTTAGAATAACGGTCACTTTTTAATTAATAAAATAACCAGATTAAAACTATGTTTTTATGATCATGGTGGTCATAATAATACTGAAAAAAATATAAAAAAATTATATCTAAACACAAATTTTTTTTATCACTTATTAAAAAATTATATTTATAAAGAAAATAGAAATTAAATTACAAATTTTAATTAAAACAAAATTCTCGTGCGGATGCACGGAGTAAAATCTAGTTTGCTATTAAATTTTAAACCAGTTTTCGAATCTTCATATTTCCTTTTATATTTTCTTTTATTGATTGAATAAAAGTTTCTCACTGTACTGAATTTATTAATGACTAAGATGATTTTCTAAAAGCAAAATAAAAACGTAGAAATAGATTATTTTTTTTTTAAAAAGTATTTTTATATAAAAGCATACTATATTATGCCCCACTAAAAGATATCTTGGCTCCGCCACTGATATCACGGGAGGTTGGAGTGTAAACTTAAAGAGAATTTAACTAATGGTTAGGAAGAGTCCATGTTGATAAGAGTAAGAGAGTCCATGTTGATAAGAGTAGTACGTCGGGAGAATTGTGCTTTATATTATACCCTCCACAAAGTTCATGTAACTAAAAACGAGCGGGTAGGTCATGATAGTTGTAATTAAAGTACATTGTAATTGATTTATTGTTCTAGTTGATTTTATATTATAGGTTCTGAAGATGTAGGTTGGAAAACAAAACCTCGTAAATAATCTTTATGTCTATTTGTTGTTCGCACTTGTTTGTTTATAGTTTCTCATTGCTCGAACATAAATATCTACCTCCAAATCATATTTATTTTCTTTCTCTCTTCAAACGAGGTTTAGGTCTAAACTTTTAATTAACGTGTAAAGTAAACAAATGTAAAATCTTAGAAATATGAGTTATTATCAACCTGTCAAAGGTTGCTCTGCGCGGATTATGTTGTTATAATTTTCTTAAAAATGTTTATAATAATATCAGTATTGTATTAAATTTCTAATAAAATAAATATGATGAAGTAAGATAACTTTACAAAAACTTACAATGAATATGGTAGTATATAAGAAAAACGTACTAACTATTGATATGTCACGAGGATGTCATGGTTTGATGCCCATATGTTTTGGTAATACAATAACATTGATTGACTACCGGGTCGGTTTAAAATATCCGAATTAGCCCGTTAATTATTGGGCCATGATAATAGAACACTAATGGGCCGATGCAATTTTTGGTCCCATCATTATATTGATTAGATATACATTTCTATGCAGGTTGTGCATGCAAATTAGTATGTAGCAGTAGCTGCAAATAGTGCCTTCTTCTTCTGGCATTGTTCAAACCACAGAATCAGTCACAAAATAATTTAGTTTCAGCTATTTTGTTGAGGAAGCTGCTCCTACTACCCGAGCAACTCTATTACAATCATTGAAAATTCCCCTCTCATTACAGAATCTAAAGCCATAATTATAACTAGGAGAGAACATGCACCGAATCTTGTTTTAATTTATATTTTAAATAATATATTTTAAAATTTATTATGAATTTTATATTTACTATCAATGTTTTTGCGTTTAAAATATTTATATTTTCTTCAATTTCTTCTTGATGATACATTATTTGTAACTTTTTCTACACTACTTGTGCCAGATAAATTAATTTTTCACGTAAAATAATAAAGGATTAAAAATCTATTATTTTATTATTTGTATGAAATCGTAATAGTTCACTTAAAAATATACGTTGAATATTAAAGAGGAATATTTATTTGTTCTTCGATCTTCATATTCTTTTTATTTTTGTAAATATTATTAATATAGTACTGGTTAACTTTCTCAATTTACCATTTTGAATTTTTTTGGTTATATATATTTTATTAATTTCATCTTTTTTATTTTTTTAAAAAATCATGTATGACATTTTTATGTGGACATTTTTATGTATGACTATTATTTTTTAATAACTTTTATCTTTTTAATTGTTCATTAAATATTTTTTTTGTTTTATAATTTTATTATTTGGAGTTTTATATAAAATTATTTGAAAATTTTTAACTTATTCGGTCTCATAATTTTTTTCACTTGCATTAAAATTGAATTATATTTTTAGTTTGAAAATAAACTTTTAAATCACTTGAAAAAAAAAGAAAATAGAATAGTACATTTAAAAAATCTTGTATTATATAATATTTATAAATTTTTATATATTTAAATTAAATTTGAATATCATTCTATTATAAATACATATAAGTATTCACTATAAGAAAACAATCGTTTTCCAATGGGCAATTACGACGGTTTTTAAATCGTCGCAAATTTACAACGATTTTACGACGATCTAACGTCTAATTTAAAAACCGTCGTAAAACTGTCGTATAAAAAAATCGTCGTAAACTCGACGTACAATTTACGACGAATTACGACGATTATACATCGATAACGAGAGATTTGCTAGTAAATATAAAACCGTCGTAAATTCGTCGCAAAATTACGACGAGTATACGACGACTACATTTCGATGTACATATTACGACGATTTTACGTCGAAAAAGGAGTTAGGTGAAACATTTAAAACATGTTTACCTAACAATTGTAGATGAAAAATTTTATCGCAAAATCATCGTAAACTCGTCGTAATATTATTGTTGAATGTAAAACCGTCGTAAAAAGTCGTCGTAAAAGCGTTGTAAAGCCCGAAATTTTCCTATAAATAGATCTTCATTCCTTCATTCAATCACAACACATCATCATTCAAACATAAGAGCATCTTCATCTTGGAGACCCATTGTAGGTCTCTTAAATTTTAGTATAGTGTTGTAAATCCTTATATATTGGGTTGTCCATTGCCGGAAACCTGAATTAAGAGTTATATTACTTTGAAAAAAAAAAGTAATAATATTATAAGGTTAATTTACTCTATTCACGTGGCTAGACGTGACACAAGAGACCATCTCCTTTATTGTCTAATCAATAAAAATAGATAGTATTGTGAGTTTATTTTCAAGATGTCTATATACGAACTAAGAAGTTGGATGTATATGCGTAAAGATTCAGATGAGACGTTGACAGAAGAGTTCAAGAACGGGTTAGAAATATTTATGTATCAGGCTACAAATATGGAGAGAACGAAAGATAGTGGGAAGATGTTTTGTCCTTGTTTGAATTGCAAGAATACGAGGTATACACTAACCAAAACCGTGTGGACGCATTTATTAAATAGAGGGTTTATGCCGCAATATTTTGTTTGGTATCTACATGGAGAAGGATATGGCAGTAATACTGGAAATGCTGGTAGTAGTAGTAATTATCAAAGTCATGTTGATATTGATGAATTGAATTATGGTCATCAGCCTAATCAGTATCAATATGACCAAAGTGTAGATCATGATAGGATGCACGAAATGGTGACTGATGCATTTCATGAAACGCATACGGGTAATGCTGTTGAGGAACCTAATGTAGATGCCAAACGATTTTATGATTTGTTAGACAATGCTAATCAGCCAATCTACGAAGGATGTAGAGAAGGCTTGTCTAAATTATCGTTGGCAGCTAGGATGATGTCAATTAAAACCGATCATAACCTGGCTGAGGTTTGCATGGATGATTGGGCTGATCTTCTGAAGGAGTATCTACCGGAGGATAACTTGGCAGCGGGAACATACTATGAAATTCAGAAGTTGATTTTTAGTCTTGGTCTACCTTCTGAGGAAAATGAATCTGATTGAGTTTCATGCATTGTATTTAGTGAATGTTTGTTATTATGTAATTTGTAACTTGGTTTGTTTGAATTTTTTAAAAATCCTAAAATTCGATTTTACGACGGTTTTACGACGGTTTTTCTAAACCCTAAACCCTAAGTCTAGGTTTTAAGCCCTGAATGAATAAGGTTTCAACATTACGACGTCTTTACGACGAACCATCGTAATATCGTCGTAAAGTTACGACGATTTTACGACGAGTACACTATTTCGTCGTAAATTCGACGTAATGTTGAAATCC
The DNA here is from genome assembly GCF_000478725.1 of Eutrema salsugineum. NCBI lineage: Eukaryota > Viridiplantae > Streptophyta > Magnoliopsida > Brassicales > Brassicaceae > Eutrema > Eutrema salsugineum. The sequence goes on along the minus strand of NW_006256828.1, from coordinate 2,053,157 downwards.
AAGAATTTGAATCTTTTATATCTTATTGGTTGTAAGGTATTTCACAAATGTTTTTGATTGGTTATCTTATTTTATATGAAATGCTATCAATCTGATCAAAATCAAAAATTTGAAAAAAAACATACATATTTACAAGTTCATGCATGTTTTCGTAAATATTAAGTGAAAGGTTATATATTAGATTACGGAATTTCAATTTTTACTATCTCATGTCATAAACCGTCGTAAAACCGTCGTAACGTTTGCACCGGATAGGCTCTTGATCCGAGGTACGAGGTTATGAATGTTTAGACGTTACGACGATTTTTTACGACGGTTTTGGGTTTAATCGTCGTAAAACCGTCGTAACGGTCAAATGCTCCCATCACGACACATGTCATGTCATGCAGTGGACCGACTGTTATACAACCGAATCGTCGTAAAACCGTCGTAATGTTACGACGATTTTACGACGATCACAAAATCTATATAAGGGACGCGAGATTTCCTCCTTCGTCGCTCATTCCTCTCTTCCCTCTCTCTCTCTCTAGAAATCTCTCTATCTCTCTAGAAATCTCTCTTTCTCTCTAGAAATCTACCTCTCCCTTCTCTCCCTAAATTAATTTCATTACATATTATTTTAGATTTAGGTTCAGAATTTATATTTAGGTTCGGAATTTAGATTTAGGTTTCGGAATTTAGTTAGGCCCGGATTTTGGTAAATTTAAATAAATATTTGAAAAATTAGTAACTAATTTTTAAAAATTTTGTAGGTTCTGTCGATATGGCTCCTCGGGCTAAGAGATTTCACTACCGACAGCTCGTCGATTCTGATGGTACGGCCCCGTCTACCTCGGCGACCGGATCAGCCATCCTGGAGTCCTCGGGAACACAACGGACGGTTTCCCAACCGGTCGTTGTTCCGCAGCTGGCACCGCCTCCACCACCACCAGCCGAACCAACGGCTCCCGCACAGGCCGACCCTGAGGCTGATCCGATCCCGCCTGTACCGTATGCCCAGTTTACGGTACAAGATCTTCTGGCGCAACCCGGTCGTGAGACCATGAACAAACTCGACCCGGATTGAGCCCCGGGCACCTTTTTTATATGTAATTTTTTTCCTACAATTTTTTTAAATTAATTAATATTTATTCTTATATATTTGATATTAATTTACTTTTTCTCTTTCCATTTGACTAGGTTTACGACCGACAATGCAGTCGGTCGTAACGTTGCGGATATCATCAAGGGGTTTTTCGTACAACCCCATACCAGCTGAAAGAAGCTGGATCAGACCACACTTGACACTTGGTTCAAGTGTTTTGCGGTAAGTAATTTACCATTTCGTTTAATTGTAATTTTAAATTTTAACTTTTTACAATAATTACTAACTTTTTTTTTCCTAGCAAAACTGGCATTAGGAAACATCCGCACACAGACGTGTGGAGACGGCCTTCAAGGAGAAGGTCAAATTCCGCCTCAACAACACCGTTTCCAACTGGAAACGGAAGTGGGAGGTTGACGGCGACAAAGCCAAGCCGGCGCCTATGGCCAATACCGTCTGGCGGGGCCTTGTCCACTACTGGTTGGATCCGCACAACCAGACTACGGCCGCCAAGTGTTCCGGATCTAGGTAAGTAGGTAATTTCAATAATATTAACATTATTTTTTTATTATTATAGATTTTAATGAAAATATTTTTCAGGAACGCTACTGACGATGCGGGAAATCGGAAGAACGTCCCGCACACTTCCGTCCAGATTCCTTTTGCCGGAAGACGGCTTGATGGTAAGTAAATTTAAATTACTAATTTTTTTGTTTTCAAATAATTAACTCTTATTTCTCGATACTAATTAATTTTTTCATTTTGATTTTGTAGGTCGAAGATAACGGAGGAGAACTTCCTCCAATGACGAAGGTTTTCGCCGAGACGCATAAGAAGCGTAATGGCGAATTCACGGATCCTCGGGCGGAGGAGATCTACAACGCCGCCTGTGCAGCGATCGAGGAGCGACAGACGCAGCTGACTCAGCATGCGCGTCAAACGTCTCCCGGAGGTAGCTCGGTCCAATCGACCCCGGCGCTGACGGTGACGGAGATGGACCAGATCTTCGAAGAGGTAAATTTAATTACTATATTTAATTAATGTAACTTTAGTTTTAAATTAAATTTCTAACCATAATGTTTTTAAAATATTTGTAGGTTGCCCCAAAGAAAAAGGGGCGAGTATTAGGGATGGGGTCCATCCGTGATACCCCGAGAGCTACGGCGACTGGTCACGTCTGGGTCCCGGATCCGGTTATCCGCCAGGAGATCAATCATATGCGGACCCGGTACGAGACGAGGATCGACCAGCTCTACGGTCTCTTCGAGATCATGGGAGCCGACAACCCGGGACTCATGGCGCTGTTGGACAAGCTGCGGGCTGATGGGGTTGTCGGATCGTCTGCCGCCGGGTCATCCACTAGGACGCAACCGCCAGTGCAGACGGACGAGGAGATGTTCCGATCTCTCGGGGTTGAGCCTCTTAAAGCCGGAGATCAGGCTCCGCCGGAGACCCGACAAGGAACACGTCCAAGACGATGGGGAGGAGGCCGGTGACGGGATCGACGGGATCGACGATTTAGATTTAGATTTAGATCTGTAGGGTTTTTATGTAAATTACAATTAATTTTAATTTCAAATTTCAATAAATTTTAAATTGTGAATTATTTTTTTTTTAATTTAAATTTTAATTCGAATTAATTTTTTTTTTAATTTTCAATTATATTAAACGTCGTATAATCGTCGTAATAGCTTCATTAAAACCGTCGTACATTCGTCGTAATATTACGACGAATTTACGACTAAAATGTACGACGACAAATACGACGATTATACGTCCGTGCTTTACGACGATTTTACGACGAAATGATTAAATACTTTACGATTGATTTACGACGATTTATGCGTCGTACATTTTACGACGATCTTACGTCGACCATTAACGACCACTTAACGACGGTCCAGGCGAAGACCAAGTCGACGCAATTCGATGTAAAATTGTCGTAAATTCTACGACGCATTTACGACGATTTTGTTTCCCTCGATGTTACGACGAAACGAAACCGTCGTATATTATACGACGATTTTACGACGATTTGTCTATTACGATGATGACTTTAAGACGATTTTGAAATCGTCGGTAGTCCGTCGTAATAGCCCTATTACGACGAAATAACGATCATTTCGGCCGTTGTAAAATGATGTTTTTCTTGTAGTGATTTATTTATGTTTATTAATGTATTAGCTTTAAATTTAACTAATTATTAATTTTATTAATATTTAAATGAACAGATGTCACTCTTTCTACTGAACATGTATCACTCAGCTGGAAAAGTTGAACAATTTTTATATATAAGATTGTCCCATTAAATGAAATTGATGAAGGTACCTTATTGTTATTGAATGTAGTTTATTGTAAAAAGTGATGGTTTGGTTATGAGAGTATACTGAGATACAAAACCTCTAAAGAAGAGGAACTCAATGCAACAATCCAATGAATTTTTGATTATTCTGGTCGCAGAAAATCATGATGGAAAACATCCGTTAAGCAATTGTATTCCTCTCAAGGTTATTAAGATTTCAATTTTGACACTTATCTCTCTTCTTCACATATGTTTGTTTGTCTTTTTTTTTTGTGTGATTTCCTTTCGAAAGTTGCACAACTTTTCTACCGCCTTCACGACTCATCAAACTCATTGATAAAAATGTACAGAGAATCAAATAAGTTTCGGAACAAAGAAAACATCAACTATGAAGATGGAGTGACATTATGGTTCTCCACCTGTATTCTAGTCTTCTAGAACACTTCCGCAACAATCACCAAAGCGCTTCATTTCAGTTTTCTATTGTTCAAATTCCAAACTTTTTAAAAAATCATTCAGTTTTCAAAACGTTATTTTATTTGAATAAGTTTTACATTCAATCAAATTAAAAAAAAAAAAACTTGCACAGCTTATTTTTTAAAACTTCACAACTCGGTTCCCGGTCGAATGCCACATAAATATATATATATATATATATTTATGAAGCGAAGCACGTGCACGGAATCTAATCATACGGCTGCTATAATCTACAAAGTGCTAATTACAATTCGACCCCAAATATTTCGCAAAACATTGAGAAAACCCCTAATTAATTTTTGATACCAGCATAGCCCGAAGCTGCTCTTGCGTGTAGATTTTCAATCGCATCTTCACAGTCGCTTGTTGAATCATAAGATCGTCAATCACTGAAATGATCGCGTGATTAACTTCTACCTCCAAATCCATAAACGCATTCATTAATCTCGCTTCACGATGATTTCTCTTGCTCGATTCCACTCTAATCATCGCGTCGTCGCAACCTATAACCTTCACATCAATTTTTGTCGTCCCAATCTCTGATGCGTTTCTCAACCCCTTGGAAATAGCGTTTCATCCCCGGACCTCCTCCTTGAGTTTATTTAGTTGGATCTGAATCGCATTTTTCTCCAATTCGGCGTTTTCAAAGCATCAGAGATAAACGATTTTAGCTCGTTTATGTAACAAATCGCGTCTTCAAGCAATGACGCTTTGTCCGTCCTCGATACGTTGGCACAACCGCTCTTAACGCATATAATAGCTGGTTTATCTTATCACCTCTCAACTGCTCTGCTTCGACAAGATTTATCGGCTCCCGTTCGCCAGTTTTCGTCCACGTTTCTTTTGCCGTTTGTTTACGCACACCATTGTAGATTCGATGTTAGAGTGATCAGAACCATAGATTTTTCCGGCGGCGGCAGCTAAGAGATCACCGTCCTCGTTTTGTATCTAACCGATATCAGCATTACGATTCAAATTTCCTGGACTCCGCTTAATATCGTTGCCGAAACTCAGTATTTCGCCGGAAAGAGCTCCCGCCGACGATTTGGAAGTCACCATCGTCAAATTCAATTCCGAGGAAAAGCTATTCTGGATCTGGGGATAAATCGGATTCGGATCCGGTTTTGGGTACTGAGTTGAGTTGAGAAAAGCTTCGATTACGAATTCGGAGCTCCGGAAAAATCTTGGATACTTTCGCAATTAAAAAGGAATCGGACCTTATTAAACAGATCCGAGTTTTCTCGGATCTCCGCTTTGGATCCAAGCTCCAACACTCCGTTATCCAAAGGAATACACACGATGGTTTGTAACCCTAAACCCGCACCCTGCTTGGCCCGGTCACAACCCGACTCGTTAATCTCATCAGACCCGGTAAACCAAACCGGGTTATACGTAGCAAACGCCTTATGGACAAGTTATCGTTGGTATTTAAATGATTCATCGTCTATTAATCTTTATTTTTTAAAAAGAAAAGTATTTTGCATGGGAAAAATAATAGTTTGCATGGTTTGTATTTATAAACGAAGAGAGTAAAGAGCAACCGACAAAATGTTAAATGCCTACGATAGTAACCGACAAAATGCCTACGAGAGACAAGTCAACTTCACTCCTAATGTACGCGCAAGATGCTTGATGTGATAACTATTTATACCTTTCATATTGAAGTACTGTATATATTTTCTCTTTTAAATTGGAACTAAAAAGTGAAAATTAAAGATTATTTCGGAAAAAGGTATTTTAAAAACACAAAACTTTGCAACGTTACCTATCGAGGAAAATGAAACTGAAGTATGATCGAAAAAAAGAAGACAAGAAGAAGGATTGAAAAAACATCTATTATGTAGATCGAAAGTTGTTTTATCCGGCAACCCAGAAAAAAAAAATTATTTCTCTAAAGATTTAGAGGAAGCCTGAACAAAGACAGTTCTCAACGTTTGAGATTCGACGCTCAACTAACAAACTTGGATCTAGCACAAAGACTGGACTACACTAACTAGCAAAGCTTAGGAGGACTACTAATTCAATCAACATCCTCCTCCCGATGTTGGCGCACATAGCCAAGCGACAACAAGCTTAGATAACGTTACCTCACCTAATTCGCCATATAAAATCTGTAAATTAACATTCGTTCTCACCAAATAAATTGCGACTTAAATATGATTCTAAAGCTAAAAGCATAAAGCTTTGTCAACATAAAATGTGTCGTCCATTGATGTTAATCTGTATTTCCTTCACGAATTAGGAATCCTTCGTATAAAATGCTACATCTTCGACTTCGATTGAACCGTGTTCAAGCACTATGTGTAGACCATTTAGTCACTTAAATATGATTCTAAACCTAAAAGCATAAAGCTTTGTCAACTAAACTTTACTTTCGAAGCTTAAGTTACAACGACTACAACAACAAAATATGAACCTACGACAAATACCTTATATGTATCACAGTTGAAAGTTTACAATCTTGAATCAGCAATCGCAACAGAACTAATCACACATCTATTGCCTATAATTGTAATTATATTTTGTGCTTATAAAATTTTGATTGTAGACCAGGACAATATATCTTGTACATAGTGGTCTGTGATAATTTCATACTGCATCAGTGCATCTGCGCATGTCTGCTCTCTGCTGTCTGCATCACAGTCCAGATATGCATTATTGAATATAAAACCTTTAATTATATTTTTAAACTCGGCCAATGGTCAAAAAGACAAATTGTAAAAAGACAAACAGTGTACCTGTAACGTGTTACGTGCCTATACGATGACAGTTCATATATCTATTTAATTTAAGTTATTACTATAGTACATTATAGATTGCTACTCCATATGTCGTCATCTCTATTAGCTTTCGAAAACTAATAACGCACGTGATGAAATTGTCCTCCACAAAAGGATGTGTCCGATTACAGAAATTATCGTCGCTTTCTTATTTGGGATCCTTAACTATGGTTCAAATCACACTCTTCGACTGTTACATCCACATGTCTTTGCAAATAATATAACTTTTTCCCCGACAACAATATAAATGACTTATGAAAAATATTTGGTTGACGGTAGACAAAAAAACTAAATTTATCATTTTTTTATCAACAATCTATATATTTAAATTAAGTTTCGGTTCTCAAAAGATGATCTTGTAGAACAATCTCTAGAGATTTATGTATAACTTACCTGGGAGAATAACAAACTTTTGTGTCTGAGCCTTTTTTTAAGAAAACCGACACAAACATTTTAAGAACGTCGAGGGATAAAGGGTAAGCTATACTTCTTAATACGTCTCTAAGAATTTTATAAGAATTTTAAGACCAAACCTTTTTGTGTAATTTTTATACCTGATTGATTGCAAAAAAGGCATTGTATTGCTGACCTCCCACCCTAGAGATGTTCAAAAAAGGAGAACCAAGAAAGATTATCGAGTCCATTTGAACAAAACCTTCACATTCTATATTAAAGCATCCTCTGTCAAAGTCGTCTGGCTGTGCAAAACATTTCGTGGTTACAGAAGAGAAACTATATAGATAGTCTGAAGAAGAAACAAAAACCCAACTTTATTGTAATAGATAATTAGCGGCAATATTGTTACTCACACTCCAGTATGTAGTAAGTCTTGGTACGATGATCGCCATGTAAATATAATACAGGATCCACCTAGAAATCAAGATTAACATACTATTAGTAACACTCCGTTTTAGGTGGATACATGTACCTTATGTATTTTAAATCAGGCTTCTCGAATTGATCTGACTCTACCAGTAAAATACCAATCGGTTAAATGGTAAATATTCTTGGGTGAACTTAAAACAAAAGAGAATTCATCGATCATCGATGTAATTATGACAAAGAGAATTTGTCATGACTTGATTTATATTATATATGTAACATTAATGAAATGCTGTGAATAATTATATAATTTAAATATCTATTTAAAAAGAAATACACAAATACGTACGTGTATATTGTGTTTCATATGATCTTTTGGCTAAGTCTTCCTCTTCTCTTCTCTTTTCTATCTTCAATATCAACATAGTCGGTCCTATGCTAAAACCTAACAAACAAATGCTTTAAACGTCAAATATATCAAGAACTTTAAAAGCATCATATTTTAGGAGTTGGAAATGGTGTAGTGGTTTGGTTTGGGTGAAATGTCTTCTGTGTGTCTGGACCGAACCATTAACTTGCAGTTTTTGATCTTTTTCACCAAAAAAATGTTTTCTAGGGGACGAATTTCTTTTGTTGGTTGCTTTAGACAAAAAAAAACAAAAACAGAACAATTCTAAGCAGGCTTGAATACCTATGATACATATATACCGTATCTAAACCTATAAACTCCGGTATCCGTTCAGACTCATTTCAAAATCAAAAATGAATTGAACCAGAAAAATTAATATCCACAATATCCTTTTTTCTAACCCTATTTAACAAAGAAATATTCGAGTTCTTGGGTTAGAAAATTACTATATTCGAGTTCCACCATCTACCAAAATACTGTAGTTTTTTTTACTTTTGCAATTGAGGACACCTTGGCTTAAATTGTAAGAAAACTAATTTTGTTATACAAAGAAAAACAAAAATCTCAAAATATCTGACCCGATATGGCTGATTTGACTAAAGACGTACCTACCTATTAGGCTTGATCGAATTTCTGACCAGCCAGCCAATTTGACATGTTTATTGAGATTCGAAAGACCAAAAAAAAAACTCATCTTCACTTTTCACCAACCGAAAAAACAAAACGCTTTTAAAAAAAATACAAAAAAAGAAAAAAAAAACCTCTGTCTATGCACAGCTCCATCCTTTGTGGCGTAGAGAGCAGATTGAGTGTATAAACCTTTTATGTCCACTTAAAGTTCTTTCTTTTGTATTTTATCTGATCACTTGTTTGTGTCTCTGATTCCATCCCGTGAATTCGCATCTGGATTTGTTTTTGTTTTAAAAAGATTTCTGAGATCCATTCAATATCGATTGCCATTTCTCTCACCAACCCTGGTAAGCAAACAATCTAATCACTTTCGATTGGTATTCGATCTGATTTCACTCATGTTTTCTGAATCTTCCAAATTGACGTTATTTGGAATGCATTAGAGTTCTGAGGATGTAAAGATTTCGACTTTATCAGAGAAAATTCAAATTTCTGAGGAAAAATTAGATCTTTTTAGTATCTGAATTTGTAGATTTTCCGTTTTTTTTTGTAAACCCTTATCTCATTGTCTTCTGAATCCCCATTTTCGGGAATGATTAGATTAAATTAGAGTTCTGGGATTACAAGTTTCCAACTTTTTCGGGGTTTACAAAAATCCAACTTTCTGATGAAATCTCTTATAATCCCAAGTGGGTTAATGTTCTGGTTACACCAAGCTCGTTCAAGTGGTTTAGGTCGAAAGTCAATCTTGACGGATTCTTCATTCACAAAAAGTTTTGATTTTTGGTTGGTCCTGAGATATTTGGTTGAGCTCGTTAGCTCAAAAGTTAATCCTGAAAGATTCTTCATTAACACAAGCTTTGATTTTGGTTGATTCGGAGAAATTTGATTGGTTTAAGTGGTTTAGCTCAATAGTTAATCTCGAAAGATTCTTCATTAACACAGATTCTGATTTTGGTTGATTCTGAGAGATTTGGTTGATTCAAGTGGTTTATGTCATAAGTCAATCTCAAGGATTCTTTCATTTAACAAAAAAAAAAAGTTTTGATTTTGATTGATTCTGAGAACTTTGTTTGATTTTTGTTTTGGTTTCTTGGAGATGGCGGATGCGGCAAAAGATTTAGCTTCAGGGACTGTTGGAGGAGCGGCTCAACTAATTGTAGGTCATCCATTTGACACAATCAAGGTCAAACTTCAGAGCCAACCAGCTCCAACACCAGGACAACCACCAAGGTACACAGGTGCAATCGATGCGGTTAAACAGACCGTTGCTTCTGAAGGACCTAAAGGTTTGTACAAAGGCATGGGAGCTCCTCTCGCCACCGTCGCTGCCTTCAATGCTGTTCTCTTCACCGTGAGAGGTCAAATGGAAAGTCTGCTTAGATCTGACCCTGGAGTTCCATTGACCATTAGTCAACAGTTTGTGTGCGGCGCAGGCGCTGGTTTCGCAGTCTCTTTCCTTGCTTGTCCCACCGAGTTGATCAAATGCAGGTCAGCTTCTTTTGTAATGAGCAAACAGAGCTAAAAGATGTATCTTTGTGTTCAATTCTTGTTTTTGGTATTAGGTTGCAAGCACAAGGTGGTGCACTAGCCAGCGCTTCTTCTACCACAGGCTCAGTGGTTGCGGCTGTGAAATACGGTGGACCAATGGACGTAGCCCGTCATGTCCTACGATCAGAAGGAGGTGCACGAGGTCTGTTCAAAGGCTTGTTTCCGACATTTGCTCGTGAAGTCCCTGGAAACGCAACAATGTTTGGAGTCTACGAAGGTTTCAAGCGGTTCTTGGCTGGTGGTTCAGACACTTCGAGTTTAGGACAAGGATCTTTGATCATGGCTGGTGGTGTCGCTGGTGCTTCCTTTTGGGGGATTGTGTACCCGACCGATGTGGTGAAGAGTGTTCTTCAAGTTGATGATTATAAGAACCCTAGATACTCGGGCTCGATGGATGCTTTTAGGAAGATTCTGAAAGCTGAAGGAGTTAAAGGTTTGTATAAAGGGTTTGGTCCTGCCATGGCTAGGAGTGTTCCTGCAAATGCTGCTTGTTTCTTGGCTTATGAGATGACAAGGTCAAGCTTGGGTTAAACCGGTTTGGTTTGGTTTGGTTTTTAACTGTTGTTCCGATTTGTGGATGTTCCATTGATCCTTGATCTTTCGGTTTTTAGTTGATTCTTTTAAAGTTTCAGCAAAAATTATGTAACTCTTTACACAATTATATTTCAAAGTGCCGATTTAACAGATCTAAGTGAGGAGTGAAGTGTGAACATATTAGCCAAACCGATTTAAACCGAACCAAAATGGCATCTATTAGAAATCAGTTATATTTTTATTAGACAAAAAAAAAACGAATCGAATGTAACCGAACTAGATCAACCCAAACCGAATTAACCGTATTGAACTAACTGAACCAAACCGAGATCATTTTGGCTAAAGTTGCAACTGAACTAACTAAACAAAACAAATATCCAAACAAAAAAAAAAGTGAAATGTCCCACTCCTAATTTTTTCGTTATTCACTATGCCCTACCCCGAATTAAATAGGAGAATAATGAAAATAGTCTAAGAAAGTAATCTAATTTTTTATTTATCAATTAGTAAATCTAAAATTTAAACTCCAAATTCTAAACCGTAAATCCTAAAACAACACTCAAAGGTATACAAATCATATTTTTAATTTTTTCGTTTGACCATATTTTTTTATTTTTGTAATTATATATTTATTTAATCTTTTTTTCAGTTCACATGTTTTTTCTTTCTTTTGCATATCGACTCGGTGTGGTATTTGTTCCGTAAAACCCTCGACTAATACGAGCCAGTCTTAGTAAAACGTATTTTTAACATGGTCTGGGCCATTGAAGGCCATAAGCCCATTGAAAATATGTCACGTGGCGGATAACTAACTAGCGTATGACTAGTGCTTGGACAGTAGAGTGTCAACAGGAAAAAAAGGAGGGAACTCAACAACCACTTTTTCTTTTATCTTCTTACATTTTGTTATTATTTATATCTTTTTTTTTTACTATAAAAACCAAAAACTAATATCATAGTTCGAGGGGAAAAAAGTTAACAAGTCTAATGGAGACGATGGAGCAACAAAGACATTCTCTCTCTTCTTTGCCTATGCTCTCTAGGCTTGATCATTTGGATTTCGTTGTAAATTGTTTTTTTCTAACCTTTGAAATTTAAAATTAGTATACAATATGTTGATGAACTTGATTTTAATTATATTCTTACTAGTTACTAATTGTTCTTTTATGTTTCTTCGTGTTGTGCATGTAGATAAAGAATTTAGAAAGACAACAAAACCTTCCGAAATGGAAAGATGAAAGTGCAGCTACCACACGTGCGTTAATCGATAGAGGCACAGCGGTTAGAGAAGCTTATTTCAAAGGATCGTTGCTAGATCGAATCGCGGCTTTGGAGACTAGACTTTTTCAGGTATATATGGATGGTTTCACTGTAGCTAGATTTTAGACAAAAGTTCTTTTGTGAGGTTAGTTGTATATTGTTTTGACGGGTTTTTTGTATAATGTTTAAAAGATATGTTTGGAGTTGGAATCGAGCAGTGCATCTTCTACTTCAACTGGAGGGTCCGGTGAAACATCAAGCCAAAGGATTAAGAAAGATTTGACAAAGGCATTACCCATTTTCACTAGCAACATCAATCCTTTTCATATCCCCTTACAACATCCAAAAGACCCTCGGGTACATGTATTTTATTTGTTGTATTTTTTTAATATAGAGTTAAAAAAAATTCACTAATGTATTACAAAAATAACATATGGTGAATGATATTCATGATTAAAATATGTCATCTCATAACTGTATCAATCTGTCTAACATTTTTTTGGGTAGCAGTAGCATATCGTTTTTTGTAGCTTTCATAACAATTAAAAACTTAATGAATCTATTCATTGTGATTTAACATGTTATTTTAACGTGTAGGAAATGGAAGACAAGATTGAAGAAGAGAAAGAGGAAGAGATAAATATCGAGAAACCATTATTGGAGACGAAGAAGGAGAAAAAGGATGCTAATGAAACTTGCAAACCAAAGAAAAAGAAGACAAAATCTCCCAAGAAATGGTCTCGATTAAATTTATTGGGTTGCTAATTTCAGTTTGTTGTTGTTTGCACTATGCATGATTTCATCTTTCGTTTTAAACCTAAGTTTTTTTTCGTGACAACTCTGCGATATTTTATCTGCCAATTTAGGACTAATCAATTTTTGCTTAACATATTGTTGATGGATTCAGTAAACATGATTATCTAGTGTCTTTGCCTATAATGCAGGTATAATATGGCAGTAGGCCAGTAGATAGGAATAGGAGTTACAAATTTGTAGTAATTTACATAAACTGATTATATATATATATATATATATGCTCTAATGCTCATATGTAAGCCAAAATATGTACTATATCATTATTAAAAAATTTACATCATATTACCTTTAGGATGTACTATAAAGCAACTTCCCCCCCAAAAAATACAAACCTGTGGCTGTAGATATATGTATAACTGTATATTCCACTACGTTTATTTGTTTATATATATTTTTTTACATGTACATCCCATTATATAACTTGGTCAGTGGATTCTTTAAAATTAAAATATTATATTTGGAAATCTTTCAAGCAAAATTTTAGAATAAAAAAGTTCGCAATGATCAGAATCAATATTTTTTTATATATAACATGATCAGAATCAATATTATTCGACAAAATTGACTTTTTGATGATACATTTATTATATCTATAATATTGCTAAAGAATATATATATATATATAACAATCTATTCATATATATATATATGAAGTATTTTCTAACTTTAACTTTAGGAAAGGTTAATGTCATCAAATAATTTAATCATTACAGTTTGAGTCAGCTCCATTTCATTGTCTACCAGAATATATTCTCCTTCTAATTAAAATTTCTAAATACAGGAAAATGCATTTAGCGTAATAAAATTTAGAGATATCGATTATGATATATATGAGAGGAATCGATTTTGGTATTATGATTGGTCAATAAGCCATAACGTAGTTCTGCATTTTTTTTTTTTTTTAATGTAGAAATTGGCATATGATTTCAAGTGTGTTGGAGGTTGTAGAAAACGGAATAGATTGAAAAAACGGAATATGACCGTAAGTCAATTCGCAATTAATTAAGAGAAAACGATGTCGCAGTTTTCTAATCTACTTCATAATGTTGATTAATTAACTGTTTCCGATGGGGGACAAACTAAAATAACAAAATACATATACACTTTAAACAAAAATAACCAAATGGAATCGGAGATAGATAAAAGGTAATAAAACGACATGGAATCGATCAAAGACACTATAACAAAATCAAGTTTATGAGTAAATAATATTAAATCATCAAAATCAATATATTTTTAGTGGTTAAAAGTGTATGTGTACGTATGTATACAAAATATCGGTGTTCAAAAAATCGGCCAAGTCGGTGCCTAGGCGGCTGTTCGGGATTAGTCGACCCAATTTTCATAAAATCAGTGAAGTAAATCTGATTTAGTAATAAATTGGAATAAATCAGAAAAAAAATTGGAAAAATTAGACCAAATCTATCAAATCTATCAAATCATACTAATTATTTTTATTTTAATCAATTTTTATAGTTTTGGATGGTAAACCAACATTGATTTACAAAAAGTAAAAAAAAAAAGAGATTTAAAACGTTTGTTTAGGGTTAATAACTTAATATAATCATCTCTACTACTCCACCGTCGTTTATCTTATCTATATATATAAAGTAAAAAGTTTTCTCTTCTCATGATGTCACATCATTTTCTCAAACTCTAAAATTTTGACACATCATCAATTCATTTATTAATTTATAATTTATTATATTTTGTGTTATTATACTTTAATTCTCATAGTAACTATCATCCATTAATATAACAAGAATATGAATAGACACTCTTTATATATAATAATTTATATATTAATGTATTTAGTCATTATTATTTTAAATTATTTATTTTATTTATATGATTCAAAAATATGTATAGTAAAACATAAAATTTTAAGATACCCAGATTTGGATCCAGTTTTGTGAAATCTGAAAAACAAATTCTCGGATCCAAATTTTTTAATATCTAAAAATATCCAAATTCGTTTTAAAACCCATATAAAACACTAGAATATAACAAAAGACATAAATTTGAAGAAAATTAGAATAATAAATTATAAAATTAAAATACATATAGACGGGTTAGGAATATTTGCACGAGTTTCAAAAAGCTCAAGTGACAATTATATCATTTTCTATTTTAATTATTTTTGTTATTTGTAATAGAATATCATGTAATAATTTACAAAATAAAATTTATTTGTTGAAATGACTACTTAAATAATAATATAGAGAGTGAGAATGCATATTTGTGAAACAAATTGTGGTATTACAAAATGTTAACATGTTCAACCTAATCTTTGAAACATAAAATAGGTGAAGTTCCCCTTAAAAAATTATACAGAACTCAGGTTAGAGATGTGACATTGAGAGTGACTAGAAAAAACAGAAATCTGAGAAAAATAGAAATTTCAACCGGTCCAATATGTTGTATGTGGTTCAACATGTTGCATTGATGAGAGAGAGAACATGAGAGGGAAAAGGAGAGTAAGAGGGAAAATGATAGTGGGAGGGAAAGGGAGAGAGAGAGGGAGATGGAGAATGAGAGGGAGAGGGAGATGGAGAGGGAAATGGGTGTAAAAAATAAATTATGAATATATTTTGAAAATATGTTAGGGAATTGAGATATTTTTAAATAATTAATTGCCTCTTACATATATTTTTTTCCTGAATGCAACAATTAAGAATTGTATATGTTCCAAAATCATAAACCCGCATAAATATAAATATATCTATAAACTAAATTGATTTAAAGTTTTAATTAATATATTATTTGATTATTTTTAAAATGTTTTATATAAAATATAAAATACAATAAGTATATATAAAAAATTAAAATACAAAATCTAATGAAAAAAATTGATATTGTAGAGTTTTTTCTTAAATATGTCAATAAATACAATACAAAATTCTGCGCGAAACGCGGATCACCCCTAGTTTCTTCATAAATTTTTGCTGAAGAATCGTTAGTCGATCCATTTCAAATCAATGAATTATCTAATGGGCATCCAACTTACCAAACCCAAAGTGATAAGCCTAGCGGAGATATTGATTCCGACGATGGAAATGATATAGCCATTGATTTTGAATTTGAGTTTAAAAATAAGCAGGTGGTGGATATGGATGTGTTTGAATTAGATAGATTTCTCTTTGCAGAATTTGATGATTTTTAGTTTAGTTTTTATGTTAAAATTTATTCTATAATCTATTTATCAAATTTTCTTATTTTTTATTAAAACATAAATTTTGATAAAATAATTTTCAAATAAATGATTATTTTTTAAAAAAAAATATGATATATAAATAAAAATTTATAAAAATTAATAAAAATTAATAAAAATTCCGTTAACGCCTAGACTCAACCTAGTCTCAATCTAGTCTCCGATTAATCTGCTTAAGCGCTACTCTATACGCCTAGCTATCGATTAGCGATTTTTTTAACATTGCAAAATACAATGGACATTCAAATTAAATGTCCGGAGACGCCAAGAATACAGCTGGCAATGTCTTATGGTTATAACTTGTACCTACCGTATCTCTTTCGATTCTACTTCTTACGTACCAATTGATTAATTTCGTTTTATCAAATACAAAATAAAGAATACTGAAGAATAAAATTGTCAATTGATGCTAAATTGCTTAAATTATACTAGGGAGGGACTATATTGTTTCGTTTCTGAAAAATATAGTAATCAACAAATAAAAGTCCAAAATATTTAGTGGCAAATGACATTTATGTGGTAACCAATATTTTCTTAATTAAAAGAAAAAAAACTCAACTGACTCAATTTCCATATTTACCCTCATCTTTCTCAACGATTTATAGTTTTACCTTTCTTCCTCTTTTCAAAATTCAACTTCTCTTGGTACGACCTCAAATCGGGAAGCAGATTTAAATCCCACATCAATGGCGGACTCAGAGCCAATACGAGAAGGAGAAGTAGAAGACGAAACCCAAACAATCTCTACACTCCATCACCAAATGATTCCTTCCGAGTTGACTCACGACGAGTTCACTGAGCTATCCGACTCAATCGCCGAGTTCCACACCTACCAACTCGGTCCGGGACGATGCTCTTCACTCCTCTCTCAACGCGTCAAATCTCCGCCGGAAACCGTCTGGTCCGTCGTGAGACGCTTCGATCGGCCTCAGATTTACAAACACTTCATCAAAAGCTGCTCCGTCGAGGAAGGATTCGAGATGCGTGTGGGCTGCACGCGCGACGTGACGGTGATCAGTGGACTTCCGGCGAACACGTCGAGGGAGAGACTCGATCTCCTCGACGACGATCGGAGAGTGACTGGGTTTAGCATCACCGGAGGCGAACACAGGCTGAGGAATTACAAATCGGTGACGACGGTTCATAGATTCGAGAGAGATGGACGGATCTGGACCATTGTTCTTGAATCGTACGTCGTTGATGTGCCGGAAGGAAACACGGAGGAGGATACGCGTTTGTTCGCCGATACTGTGATTAAACTGAATCTGCAGAAACTCGCGTCGATCACTGAAGCTATGAATCGTGATTCCGGCGACGGTGGAAACTCTCTCAGGTGAAGTGAAAAAAAAAATGAACACGACAAACAAAACACAAATTGGGGAATTTTTCTTCTTCTTCTTCTTTTTAATTTTTCATTTTTTTTTCCTTTGTAAAACAATTTATTTTCTTTCCTGAATTGTAATATTTGCTCGTTTAATGGTGGTTATATTCCGTTTTTTACCTCATCGTTTTTGTCGAGTCTCCTGGATATTTGGAATTTGGAATGTTCGATAAGTTTAAAATGAATCCAATGTCTACATCACGAAATTAGGGATGGTGTCGTATTATTTCCGTTTCAATATAATTTTGTTTATAAACAAACAGAAGCTGAAACACAATTTTTAAAATTAATATTTGTAATACGTGAAATGGCGAAATTATTTTGCAATTCGTCAAATATTTAGCATGGTTTATACCATTTAACGAAGACAACAAACAATCATCCGTAGGCCGTAGCTGCATTAAAATTTTGAATTAATAATTCTGGTTTTCTATTTTCGTTTTTTTTTCAATTTCCATAGTCGACAATATTGTATTTTTTTGGACTCAATTTTAGGAGAGGAGAAGGGGTTTGAATGACGAATGAGCCCATTAACATCACAAAGTTGGAATCGGATTATGAGATTTTTTTTTATTTTTCCTCTCATTTTAAATTTACGGTCGTAAACTTTTTACTAACGTAAATATGCATAATTATGGATGTAGAGAAATTCGAAGCAAAAGTGACAAATGAGGATATGCTCTCTCGTATTATTCCATTAGGGAAAGAGACAAATCTAGTGGGTACTGCAAGTTGCCCAACTTGGTTAATAAAAGAAAAAGAAAGTCAGAAAGTGAAATTTTATTTGATTAGAAAATAGAAAACAAAACAAAAGTGAAAATTCAAAGGGTCCAGACTTTAATGACGGTAAACCAATCAGAAGACAGGATTTTTTAGCACCACGACTTTAATGATTACCACTAAACTTCTATTATGAGAATGGGGTACCTACTGTTTGAAAATCCATTTCTTAATTATCAATCATATTGCCTGAGTTTTTTTTTTTTTTTGTCTCAGTTTACAATCTTTCTGAGGTAGTTTTGGTACTAATTTGTAATATTTTTACAACTTATGAGTAGTTGGTATTCTTAATATACTCCAGACCTTTACATACTCGTAAGAAAAATTAAGAATAAACTCAACATTTAGATACAAAAACTAATTTTCAAAAACCAACCACATTTAGATACAAAAACTAATTTCCAATACATAAACGAAATGAGCAAATGTTTATTGTTCTTTCTACTATTTGATGTTACATTGCGCTTGTGCTTACTAGTTGGCAAAGTTTCATCAAAAGAAAGCTATTGATTTTTCCACAGTGGACTGAGTAACGGGAAGAAAAATCCCGGTGATGGAGGAGGTAGCGATTCACTCTCGCCGTAAAACCGCGGCGAAAATGCAAAATTGGGTGATAACAACGGAAATGAGGATCTTGGCGGTGGTGACAAAGCAAATTGTGAAGCTGGAGACTGAAAAAACATTGGATTAGGACCGGTTTGATGAGAAAGAAATGAACTGGTTGATGATCGAACCGGGTTTTGGTTTTGTAGCTGAGGTCGGTTTGCAACAGGGCTTGATTCGATTAAGTAACGCATATAAGCCGAAATTGGAGATTCAGCTGGATTAATTGAAAATTGGTTAACAGTCTGAACCGGTTGAGAGACCATTGGATCTGATTGAATCGGAGGAGGAGGTGGAGGGCGGTTGACTTGAGTTAAAGGAGCCGGTCTAACTTTGACCAATCTTGAATTTGGAGGTTTTGGTGGGTTTGGGTTTGTTGACTGTGGAAGATTGACTGAAGAAGTTGAGCCAAGTCCGGTTAACTGCTGAACAATGGACCTGAAATCGGTTTTGTTGATATTATAAACCAACGCTTGAGGATTTTGTTGTTGATTTTGCTGGGTTGGTGGATCTTTACGGATGTTTCTTCCTATCTTATTCACACCTAGATGGTGATGATGATTATCATTATTATGATGATCATTAACACGATTTCTCTGATCATCCATGATAATTAAACCTGTAACCAAACAAAAAAAAGCAGAGCAAACAAAAAATCTTGGTAAATTATTATCAGAGAAACCACAAAAGCCTTTGTATCTTTGAGGTAATTACAGTTTTTGAAACTTATTTGAACAAAGAAATTCTCTGAAACTAGCGCAACGAAAAAGGGTTTTAAACCCTTTTAACGAGAAAGAAAGCCTTACGCGTTATTTGATGTTGACCGGAGAAATGAAGATTTGGAAAAGAAGAAGAGAAGACGAACAAACAAGAGGGGCTTTTAAAGAAGAAGGAAAAATAGGAAAGTATGACTTTTTTGACTCTCTTGATCTCATCCGCACCATATATTTATTTCTTTACAAAGTTTAACTTTTTTTAATCCTAATCCAAAACCTAGTTTCTCATAGTTTTATTCAACAGCCAACAAGTGGATTAAATATATAAACAACTTGAGGACATATATTAGTGATATTACCAAAGTTGTTTGTATATTTAGTCATACTTTATACCAAGATTTAAGTTAAGTTTGTAATTTAAGTGATAGGCTGGTTGTCAAAAAAAAAAAAAGTGATAGGCTGATGGTATATAAACATGGTCGGAAATATTGACAGTAACGATTTGTTTTGTCGTCACCAATTCATATACGTAAATTATCAAATTTAATATCTCCCAATTATGACACGACGGCATAATCATCGAGACGGTTAAAAACGAAATATCCCATGTCAAATCAAATCAGCGTTATCTTCTCCGAAAGTACGGAGTACGAAACTTACGTCTAATTGTAATCATGATATCCTTGATTTTTAGTCGAATTATAGAGATTCAGAGATAAGCTTTGTTGTTGTTTTCTTTGGTTTCATTTTGTTGTTTTGTTGATTGATAATTTTCTGGACAAATGAAACTCGATATTACTAATATGGTTGATCTCTTGTACACGTGAAACAAAACTCAAAACAAACGAGATATCGTTTCTCTAAAAAAAATTGTAATATGGGGATTTGATTTGTCTCTGTCTCATAACACAAATCACTAAGCTATATAGCATTAATCATATAAAATAGATTTTCAACGTACGAAAACTTGTTAAAATGAAAAACAAGTTTTTCATTCTAAGACACAAAAACACAAAAAAAAAAATGTCAAAGAGAACAAATGTAACAAAAAAAAATACAGTTGTACATCAAAATAATATTAGTATACATCTCACATATTCTATCACGATTTATGTTATCACGAATCTGGATTGAAACTACATATAACCAGCTTCATTTGTCTTTAAACGATGATATATATTTCATCTTAAATTTTATATAAATTCTCAGAATCATGATAAAATCATTGATAATCATATGTTAAAATTCCTCTTCTCTTCTATCAATCCTTGATCTCTCAAATTCTCAAAACTCCAATTCCTTCTCATTCCACTGCTCCTCACAAGCCTTGGTTGCTCGGGTCGGATCGGTCCACTGCTAGGACTTGAACCAATTGGACCACTTAGCCTAACGTGATGAATCTTTTTCACCTTCTTCATTTTCTGCGCTAGAGACGATCCTGACCGTCCAATCTTCTCATGCATCCTAGGACTCAAATTTCCTGACCAATTTCTCCCACCAACATGATCTCCACAATATGTTTTACCTAGAACATGGTTAATTTCGACTGTTGGTGGTCCGGGACCGGAGATATCAAACTCTTTGTTGGAATCTGTCCGTGGAAGAGCTTGACATGATAGACAATTTAGGCTCATAGTTTTTTTTTTTCGATATCCTTAGGACAATGGAGATCGATAATGAAAAAGAGAGATAAGGAAAAAGAAAGAGAGAGTTGGTTTTATTTGGTTAGTGATTTTATTTTAGTAAAGACTAACAAAAACTAATCTAATTTTGGAAAAAAATTGTATATTTGTAACTTCGATTTTTTGGTAACGTACGTTGTGTAAGTAGGTATCTCGTCTCACACGTTAATTAACAACTATTAACTTTATAGAAATGAGAAATTTTTTGCCTTAAGTCGAGAATTATCTACAAAATAACAAATTGTTGTAGGTTTGTAGCCATATTGCATAACAATTTTTAGTGTGAACGAATGAGTGAATTATGTCATAACATAGCCAAAGATGGCTAATATCTTTTAGAAAGGAGTCAACTCTATGGTACAATACGATTTCAAAAAAATTAATTTGACGAAAAAATAAAATAAAAAATATAAGCTGGTGCTTTTTGTTAGAACTCATCAATGGTGGAGAAAAGTAGTTTACGAGCGTCATCTTCTTATTTTATTTCGACGTGTATACAATAAAATGTTCTCATGTTAGATATTTTGTTTCAAAACCTAAATGAGATTAAATTTTGATAGTATGAGTTTAGGATGTCAAATTATCATTTGTGTAACTCTCACACGCACTACATTCGGGTTATGGCATGATGTCAACAATAATACAAACCACTACAATAGAATCCGGCCTATGTCTTTTTGTAAAAAAAGTCTTCATTTTCCCGTTATCTATTTTAATGAATTATAAAATCAGTCTTTACTAACATACACAAGAGTCATAGATAGATGATAGATCACACGGCTCTCTAAACATAGAGATATACTCAAAAACACAAACATGAGATGGACACTAAAAGGTTCTTACCCATAACTTTGAACGTCGAACGACCTGCTTTAAATAATTAAATCTATGTTTTTACTGTTGTGATATGTATTAAAATAAATATATACAACATATGACACATGTTTCCACATTTTTGGCACTATAAACAGTTTCATCATAAGTCATATCCCCTCAAAACAGATAAGAGCACCATCCCTCCCAAGACTCATTTAAGACCACTTATTTCCCTTTGTCTTTTGCTTATGTTACATTGCAATTTATATATATGAACCTTGATGGTGTAAAAGGCTAAAAGCTAACCCAAAAGTTTTGCATACATAGTGAAAACTGATTTCTAATTGACTAATTGTACACAAAATTTCATTCATAGAACCAAAAAACTTCAATAGATTTTTTCTCACTTTAATCTTACTCCATACATAACATATACAAGTACAACCAAAGTTTTCTTTATTTTACTACCTCTCTCTGGTCTCCAACTTCGATCTCACTTACAGGCTTATGAAAACACTAAACTAAGAACTAAACAAGTTCTCCTAATGAACAACATTGATTAATAACATGAAGCTGGCGATGCAAAACGAGTACTTACTAATTTACAGAGAGATCTACTTGCGAAAAGACCGAACATTACCAGCTAATTTTGATCACTTCTAATCAATGGAAACATTAGTTTCATCTCTTGAAGAGTCGGCTTTGTTCAATTGTCTTCTCCAACTTTCGACATTAAAGCAAGCTTGAGCTGATCATGATTGAAAAACTGGCTTCCCATCTTCACAGTAGCTTGTTGAATCATCAAATCATTCACCACGGATAAACTAGCGTGATTCACTTCCAAATCCAATTCCTTAAGCGCTTCCATGAATCTCGCACCAGGATGATTCTTCTTGCTGCATTGTACACGTATCATCACATCCCAACCTATGATCTTCACATCAATCTCCATTTCTATAGAACTCGCCGAATCTTGATTCGAACATTTTCGTTCTTTCACTCTCGACCCGCCGCTTTTCCCGTTTCCTTCCTTGCTCATCCCATCTAACTGCTTCTGAATCTCTTCTTTATCGGATTCCGCTTGTTGCAGCTTCGATTTCAGCTCGTTGATATACGAAATGGCGTCTCCAAGAAGAGAAGCTTTGTCCATTTTCGAAACGTTGGGAACCACAGCTCTCAAAGAGTAGAATCTCTGGTTTAGCTTCTCTCTTCTCTGTCTCTCTGCTTCTACGTGATTCAATGGCTCTTCTCTCCCGTTCGCCGGTTTTCTTCCCCGTTTCCTCGGTTTCTTCTCCGGTTCAACAACAATCGCTTCCTTAACCACCGATGCTTCGAGGTCGGAATGATCCGAGTCGCCGGATTTCGCGGCGGATCGAACCACGGTGCTGAAAGAAAGCATTCCTTCGTCGTTGTTACTCCCTTTCGAAACAGGAGATCTCCTCTTGTTGCTCTCCTCCGCCATAAAACTTAGGGTTTCACTCGATTTCATCATCCGCGACGACCCATCAGGAAAGTTCCCGTTTTGATTCAACCCAGAGCTCGAGAAGTTCAAATCCTGCTCTACAAGCGACGGATTCTGCGGATTCTGTCTAGGGTTTTCAATCGAGCTCTCGTTCTTTTCAAGCTTCGAAATCTGATGAGAATCGGATTTGGAATTTGAATTGGAATTACTGTTGTGTATCGCCGGAGTTACCTGACCCGATTCGACTCCGGTGGTGGTCGGTTCGCTGATCCACAAAGCTGGATCGTTCTCTCCTTGATCAGGATTCAGATCTAACCCCCAAGAACAAGCTTCTCCACCATTACCGTTGTTGAAATTGAAGAGACTATTGACTTTATCCATCAGATCTGAGCTTTGGCTTATCACTTCCGAAGAACCAAGCTCAACGACGCCGTTTTCCGCCGCGATACACACCATCGTCTGTAACCCGTATATCTGACCTTGATGAGCTCGTTCACAACCCGACCCGGTTAAAGCACCCGACCCGGATAACCAAATCACGCGAGAGTTTAATAAGGATTCTCCGGGAAGCCCAACACCGTTCGCGAAGCTCTGTGTCATCGAGACCAAGAAGAACCACTCAGTATCGGTGACTTCTTCGTCGTTTGCTTCATCGGAAACTCCGATTCCGCCGGAGATTAACGAGTTAAGCTCACGGATCACTCTTTTCCGATGCTCTTGCTCCGCCGGATTCGAACTCGAGCTCTTCTTTTTCTTGTCTTTGTCTTCTTCTCCTCTGTAGTAACCATCTCCCCAGCCGAGAATCAATGTGTTATCTCCGGTGGGAGAATCGAAATCGTGTGAGATCTGCCAGAAGATCGCGTAAGTCCAGTTTTCTTCTGCGGATTCGATTAAAGCTTGGAGACGTTGTTGGAGAGTGTCTTCGTTAAATTGAGAAAGTGGAGGAGGAGGAGGAAGAGATGGTTGTGGCCAGAGCGTTGAGTGATTTGTTCCGATGAAAGCTTCCATCGGCGCAGACGCGTTATCGTCGGTGGCCGTTGACTGGTTGAGGAAATAGTCGTTCATGTGAGCATACGATGGAGATAAGATGGAGGAATATTTCCGGTGAAAGTTGAAGACTTTTCCGGTCTGAAGAGAGAGACAGAGAGAGGTGACGTGTTGGAGGAAAATGGAAAGAGGAAAAGCTAAGCAAATGGCGTTTAGTGATTGTTTGGAGAGGATTCTTGTAGTATTTTAATTTTTTTTTTTAACAAAGTAATGTAAATAATTGGTTTTTTTTTTATAAAAGAATCTCATAATATGAGAGTTGCAATATATAATATGACATAAAATAAGTTATAATATAAGATCTAGTGTCTAATTAATATTTACGAAAACGTAATATTACGAACTGAATATTTTGGTCCGTGCCAAAAGCAGTTAAGATATTTATGTCCGTATTGATATGCTTGGAACACACTGTTTTGTACACAAAATATTATTAATATGTTTGTGATCCATAATGTGTCACAAAATTATTTATTTTGTTATATTATTTTATCAAAATAATGATCCAGAATAAGTGGCGGCAAAACTATTAATTTCGTAAGAAAATTAACTGAAATAAGAACTAATAAATAATTCACCAATGAATCGATATCTGATTTGAAATTTACGATTTGTATACAAACAATTTTAGTCACGGCTGATCTCGCAACAATTTATTCTATGCTTCCTCAGATTTTGTGGTGCGAGTTTTCCCAGTATACAAAACAAATGATTTAATTAATCACGACCAAAAAAAAAAATGATTTAATTAATGAAAACGATTTTTCTCTCATTTAAAGTCATAGTCGGATTAAAATAAATTGGAACTACCTTGTGTAGCCCACTTTAATTGTTTGGGTCCTGACTAGGCCTAGTCAAGTCTGTTTTTTTCATGATTTTCTCGCCATTACTAACATTTACGTTTATAAAAATCTTGATAACTTTGTCATATAGCAGATATATATAGTCTTCTTTTAACTGCATTCTTTTATGCCCAACAGTTTGAAATTTTACCATTTTGCTATACTTTTTTTTTTTTTTGAAAAATGAGTTTTGCTAAAAACTTTCATGAAAGCATGACCAACCTATCATTTTTTAAAAGTTACATAAGATTGACAATGAAATTACACAGATATTGACAGCCATTAATAAAATATGATATCCACGAAAAAGAAGAAAAGTATTCAGTGAAAAGGACAATAATACACAATATCAAATTGTTAATCACGGTGGCTAAATATTTGCACCACAAAAAAAAAATATTAACGGTGGCTAAAATGCCCCACTTCACGTGTTTCTCGTGAATGATGTAACTTACCATAAACTTCAGACCCACTAATCATATAGTAACACCATATGATTTTAAATATAACATATTAAATTATTTGTACTCCTTTGGCCAGTTTTGCAAGGCGTAATCATGTCACTAAACACAATATATCAAGTAAATTTTTGTTTTTAGAGAATTAGATGTGATAAACTCTATTAATAACTTAGTCTGCGCTGGTCACACATTCACTTTTTGGATTTTATAAACAGTTTATATGTTCTTTTATTTTATTTTATTTTGGTAAAAAATTAAGTTTTATACCATTTTTAGATTTTTTACAGCAAAGAAAGATACAACAAAGGAAAACAGATTAACCCAAAAAACTACAAAAATTTACGAAAACAACAAGAATATTGCAGAAGTAGCTAAGAAAATAGAGTCGGCTAGGAAGATGCGAAAGTTAAAACCCGAACAAATTTAGTCGAGAAAACACCTAATCCACGTAAAAAACGGGGACCATGCATTTTTGCCGCAGCTCAAAGAACTAGAGTTCTCATCGTTGTTGCCACGAGCCTCCTCCCGAGTCCGTCCTCAAAACTTTTGGAAGGAAAACCTACATCTTCTCCGAAAACAAACGCATTATCCGGTAAATGTTATGGACTAACTTGCAATTGGCGATAAGGGAGTCCGAGGAGCTATCTGAAAGTCGCCTCCGACTGCCATTCCTGCAAAACCAAGGTCTCCAAAGGAACCAACTCCCACAATTGCAAGGTAACCATAACAACATACTGGCGCTTCCGATTATGATGTTTTTTTTAAATTTACATCATAATCTATAGTTTTTCTCTTTTAACATAGCTTTTAAACAAACATTTTTGTACATACAACGAAATGGATAAGATCAAATTATCTTTAGCAGTTATGAGTTTCGAAAGAATTTAAACGATAATTATAGTATAATTTTTAAGATTAGAGATTAAATTAAATCCTGCATTTAAAATTTTGTGAATTTCAACGAATTTTATGACAATATTTATTTACGGTTTAGATTTTGAAGGTTACTATTTAAATTTTGTGATTAAAAGTTTAAATATAAATAAATTATAATTACAATGAGAAAGATGCAAAAATTTTCTACGGCATAAAATCATAAACATATGAAAATTTTATAAAAATTTGTGAAAACATTGGAAAACTTACGATGATTCCAGAAAAGTTATTTGAGAATGTGATTTTCTTGAAAAAATATTTATATAACAAGAAGAAAAAAAAACAATTCCTGTTATATTTTGAAGAAATGTCTGAAAACAATGTATGTTGAACTTACCAACACCAACTTTCCACTTGTTTAGTGGGCCATTTTCTTTTAACTACAGGTAAGGAATAATTCAAAAATGGGCTTCTTTACTATTGGGCCAGATAAGTTCCTTTGAGTTTAATATCCGCTAATCTAATGTTACGCAACAACAAAACGTCTAAAATAAATTAACTTTACAGGTTCTGGAAGAAAGAAAAGGAAAAGGAAAAAAACAAAAACCCCCAAAAATAATTTCTCTGCTTTGAAAGAGTTTGATCCATTGTCACTACTGTCTTAGATTTTCCAGATTCTGGGTAGCTTCTTTTATCTGTAAAAATTTCTATTCTCTCATTCGATTTGCAATCAGCGATGGCGACTGAGAATCACACGGACAAGAATGTTGTTTTCAGAAAGCTAAAAGCAAAATCCGATAACAAGGTTAGGTTTCTCCATTTCCTCCGTACGTTTTTTTTTTATTTGAAGATTTTGAATTCGAATTTATGTGATTTCGATCAGATCTGAAGCTGATTCGACCTAATCTCCGATTGATTTCTGGTTTTGCTTGTTTTTTTTTTAAAAGGTGTGCTTCGATTGTAGTGCGAAGAATCCAACATGGGCTTCGGTTACTTACGGTGTTTTTCTATGCATCGATTGTTCAGCTGTTCATCGAAGTCTCGGTGTTCATATTAGCTTCGTGAGGTAAATCTTTCGATTCTGAGGAACACAAATTTTAGAAAAATCCAGTGTTTGATCAAAATCTCTAGGGTTAATTCTGGTGTAGCAAATTTAGCTTCTGACTAGGGTTTAAGCTATGATTATTCAACTTATGCAAGACGATGTTGACCTGTTTTTGTCCCTTTGACCATCCTATTTATAGCATTTTCACTTTGTTGTAGATCTTTTGGTTGATTATAAGATCACAATCCCGATAAGTATGGACCTTTGTTGATTTTTTTCTTGAGATCATATTGATTCAAATTTTCATTACTTTAGCTTCTTTTTTTTTTAAAAAAAAGAGAAAATTTTGATGTATGTAGGTCGACGAACTTAGACTCGTGGAGTCCTGAGCAGCTAAGAACAATGATGTTTGGTGGGAACAACCGAGCTCAGGTGTTTTTCAAGCAACATGGATGGAATGACGGTGGAAAAATCGAGGCTAAGTATACTTCAAGAGCTGCTGATTTGTATAGACAAACTCTCGCTAAGGAAGTTGCTAAAGCCATGGCCGAAGAATCTAGTTTATCTTCATCATCCTCTGTTGCTACTTCTCAGCCAGCGGAGTCATCTAATAACGGGTTTTCTTCTGAACCTCCAACAAAAGAGAGTCCTCCGGTTAAGCAAGAAGCAACTGGTGTCTCCTCTTCACCAAAAGCTCCTCAGGCAGCTGTGGCGAGTACGTTTAAGAAACCTCTTGTTCCGAGAAAGACAGGGAAGACTGGTGGTCTTGGTGCTCGTAAGCTTACTACGAAGGTAAAGATTTCATATTCTCAAGAGTTAAAGTGTGGATCTTTTTTCTTTGTTTTGATTATGATTAGTGTGTATTGCTATGCAGCCAAAAGAAAACCTCTATGAGCAGAAGCCCGAAGAGCCTGTACCGGTGATTCCTGCTGCCTCTTCGACTCACAACACATCATCAGCGGGATCATCATTTGCCTCTCGGTTTGAGTATTTTGATGACGAGCAATCAGGTGGGCTAAGTGGTACACGCTTGCTTAGCCATGTCGCTCCACCAAAGTCGTCGAATTTCTTTAATGACTTTGGAATGGACAGTGCTTTCCCCAAGAAATCAAGCTCAAGCTCATCCAAAGTTCAAGTAAGAAGGCTGCATTTTCAAACAGAACCCAAGAAAGAAATAGATTTCAATTTACTAACTATTTTCTTACCTAGGTTGAAGACACGGATGAAGCAAGAAAGAAGTTTTCAAATGCAAAATCGATTTCCTCTGCTCAGTTTTTCGGGAATCAGAACAGAGATGCCGATTTGGATTCAAAAGCTACGCTTCAGAAGTTCTCGGTATTGTCACAAACCAATCAAACTCTGTATAAGTCTTATCAAGTGTCATTGTTCATACCTAATGGGATTGCAAAACCAACAGGGCTCATCAGCTATTTCAAGTTCTGATCTTTTTGGACGCGGACAAGATGATTCCAACATCGATATCACAGCGAGTGATCTGGTGAACCGAATTTCTTTCCAGGTAAAATTCTTGGCAAAAATCGAATTCTTCAGGTTTTGTACTTAACTCTTTCCTTGATTTGACTTTGTTTCCCCACGACAGGCGCAGCAAGATATGTCATCTCTTGTGAACATAGCGGAAGAAACGACAAAGAAGCTGGGTACATTGGCCTCCGGTATATTCAGTGATCTCCAGGATAGAATGCTGTAAGAAACAGACAAAGATCTTGCCTTTTCATTTACAGAGAGAGAAAAGCCTTTCATTTGCTTCTCTTAGATGTAATGTAACACATTGTCGGCTATAAAAGTAAAAGACAAAGCTTTTTTTGGTTTCTGTTCTGCAGCAATCTAAGATGTAAAATGACACTTATATTCCCCAAACTCAAATATATTTGACAATTGCGTTTGCAACTATAACCAATGATGTTAAAAGATAACACGTAAATGATGTTAAGAACTTCTTTCTTTGCTGTCTCGTTTTGTGTGTGAGGCAGATTTCTTGATGATTGCTTTTTAGGGTTTAAGTAACTTATGAGTATATTAATCATACATTTGGATTAGAGTCGATCATGAGCTCTTCAGGCATCGACTAATTTGTAACAGACTGCTATCGTCTTCATGTTTTTGTAGTGATTTTCTTGAAATAAACATATAATGCTCTATCACCAAAAGCTTACACAAACCCAAGATTACCTGACGTCTAGTGTTAAAAAGCAAAAGCCTTTCTCAGGACATTGGGAGCTCCGGTGGGATTTTTCTGATCTGCCAAAAGAGACGACGCTATTGGTTCTCAGGACATTCTCACAAACCATTATGTGGACTGAATACGTCGGAATATGACAATTATTTTAATGAAATATAATTTTATTCAACGTAAGGTTATTCAAACGTTAGACTTGTGCAAAGACAAATAAAAACATTAGTTGCTATACTATACATTAAATTTGATCTAGATTTTAGAAAAAAAATTAGAGTACTTGATGTGTTTATAAATTAATTGGATAAAGATAAAAAATAAAGTTCGTAAAACAAACATAGCAAAATAGTAAATTAATAAAACAAGTTAGCAGTAAAGTAAATTTCTTTCCTTCATCATATAATTAAAGCGAAAATTTTTTAATTATAGATTAGAAATCAAATATGAAAATCTGATTTTGTCAATTAAAAAACGGTTACCCTTAATCAAAAAGTCAATTAAAAAACGGTTTAAGAAGGAAAAAAAATAATCGGTCAAAGATTGTCAAAGTCAAAATCCAATGCGAACCATGGTTGAGTTAATCATACTGTAATAGTGTAATTGTATAAAGTAAACAAATCTAACAACGTTTTAATTTGAGTTTACAGCTTAGTCTTGAAAACCTAAAAAAAATGGCGGCATAATTTCCCTCCTAATTCAAACCCTTTTTATTGACTCACTCCCAGCTTCCCTCCAAATCGATTCGCTCGTTTCCAAAATCCTTTCCCTTTTCGGTATTTTGCTCTTAAATTTCGAAAATTTCACCAAGTTTTGGAGCCAAATTCGAAAATTTCTCCTTCCATTACTTACGGATCGATCTACGACAAGTCGGCGACTTCTCCCAAAACTAAACCCTAGCTTCTTCTTCTTCTTCTTCTTCACTTTCTTCAGAGAAATCGATCTGGGTTCGTTGTTAATGGCGCCATTTCTCAATTCGAGTGATACTGATCCACCGCCGTCGCCTAAAATCGAAAACCCCGTCGACACCCTAGACGAGTCTTCACCTACCGCGCCGATTCGAGCTCTCGTTGCTCACTCTCTCGCTCTCTCGTCACCGATTCGCCAGATTCAGAATCAGCCTTCTTCTCCGGCGAAACCCTTAACCGAGATCCAAAACCCAGATGAATCTTCCTCTTCTCCTTCGCATAAAACCCTGGTTACGCCTCCTTCAGTCGGTATAGAGGAAAGCGAGTGCAGAGACTCTCAAATCGTGCCGCAATCTCAGATTTCGCCTGACGACAACAAAATTCTCCAAACCGCGAGCACTTCATACTCCCTTGACGCCAACATAGACTCGTACAATCGCTCACCAAAGAGATTCATATCGGATTTTGACTATCAAAGCGACGATGATCTCAAAATTGGGTCCACAAAACCTGGAGAATTCTCATGGTCGTCTCCGAAGAATGAACCCACCGGTGTTGTATGTTCCCTTCTCCTCTTAGATTATAATTTTTCGTCAATTCTAGGGTTCATCCAAAAATTGAGTGATTTGATGTTTTCAAACAATTTCTTCAGGGTGCTGGATTAGATAATTCAGGCAACACTTGCTTCATAGCTTCAGTGTTGCAGTGCTTCACTCATACTGTGCCCCTTATCGAGAGTCTCCGCTCATACAAACATCAAGTCCCTTGCAACTGTAAGACTACTGATTTACGCCGTTTTATGATCTGATAATAGTTGGTGCCCTTGATCGTTCATAGTCTTAGTCTTAGAGTTCATTTGGATTAGCTTTACGCCGTTTTATGATCTGATAATAGTTGGTGCCCTTGATCGTTCATAGTCTTAGTCTTAGAGTTCATTTGGATTAGCTTTACGCCGGTTTATGTTTTGATTTTAGTTGTTGCTTTGATTGTTCATAGTCTTAATCTTAAAGCTCATCTGAATTTCATTTATGCCGTTTTATGGTCTGATTTGAGTTGTTGCCTGGATTGTTCATACTTGATCTTATAGCTCTGCTTTACGCCGTTTTGTGGTCTGATTTGAGTTGGTGCCTTGATTGTTCATAGTCTTAATCTTATAGCTCATTTGGATTTTTCAGGTGGCAATGAGAAGTTTTGTGTTCTTCAGGCTCTCCGAGAGCACATTGAGCTTGCTCTGAGGTCTTCGGGAGATTCTTTAAGGATTGATTGGTTTCGTGATAATCTAAATTGTATCCTTCTCAACCCTTAAGATTTTTTGTTTGTTCTGTTTTGTTGCGTAATTGTGTTTGAGATTTCTTCATTATGAATGTTTTATCCTTAAAACCATTATAGATTTCTCGCCGGACTTTCAAATTAACAACCAAGAAGACGCTCATGAGTTTCTACAGTCGTTTCTGGATAAGTTAGAGAGATGTTGTTTGGATCGTAGAGATAAGCCTGGCTCTGTCTCTTCTCAAGATGGTAACATTGTTGACCATGTCTTTGGTGGGCGTCTCGTGAGTAAGGTAAGAAATGTTCACTCGTTTACCGAACTATATTTATCTAGTTTTGATTTGAAATAGTTTCCATATATCTATTTATATGTGACTCTTGGAAATATGTTTTATATCTTCCTTTTTCAGCTTCATTGTTGCAACTGCAATTCCATTTCCGACACATTTGAGCCTTCACTTGGATGGAGTCTAGAAATTGAAGATGTCGATAACCTTAGTAGCGCATTAGAGTCCTTTACACATGTGGAAAAACTCGAGGACCAATTTACATGTGATAACTGTAAGGAGAAAGTCTCAAAGGAGAAGCAACTTAAGCTTGATAAGTTGCCGCTGGTTGCTACTTTCCATCTGAAGAGATTCAAGAATGATGGACTTTTTATGGAGAAGATCTTCAAGCATGTGGAGTTCCCTTTGGAGTTGGATTTGCTCCCTTACATGAGCAGTAACGAAAATCCTGAAGTAAGTGAAATTTTAACAGACCTTTTTGTTCTGTAAAATCTAAGAGATTTTCAAGTAATAACATTCATTTATGTTCTTATTTTGTTTCTTCAGGTTTCTACAAAATACCTTCTTTATGCCATGGTGGAGCATCTTGGGAGTGGGGTATCTTTTGGTCATTACTCATCATATGTAAGATCAGCTCCTGGGACATGGCATCATTTTGATGACTCAAAGGTAATATATAAGATATAAACAATGTTTTTCAGTTGATTTGTGTGGTTTAGTTATGTGTAGACTTATCTGCAAAGTTTCAGTCAGATGATCAATGCAACCTTTTCTTGGCAGGTCAGGAAAATCAGCGAAGAATATGTTCTGTCAAAGCATGCATACATGTTGTTTTATGCAAGAGAAGGAACACCATGGTTTTCTAGTGCTTTCGAAGAGCTGAAAACACTCTTTGAAGCTACTCCGTTAAATTTCTCGCCAAAGTCAGTGCTTGAGACAACCTGCAGAGAGGAGTGTGTCAGTCACCACAATGCTGGTAATTCCAACAAAGCCTGTGACGACTTGCCAGGAGTATCGATCCCGGGTGAAAATAACTCAGATTTCCGTTGTGACGAGCCACAAGAAGACGTGTTTCATTCAGCTGAGTCTAGTTGCGATGATGACCCTTTCATGTTTGATACTTTCGAGTCACCTAAGGCTGATGGTTTTGAGAAACCATTTGCTGGGACCTCTCAACAAGAAAAACCTAATGTATATCCAGCCGGCAACATAGCTACAATCGATGAGGTCGCTTCTGTGCCTGTTCTCAAAACTCAAGAGCAAGCCTCGTCTCCAAAACGGAAAGGTACGATCTCTTACTATGTGTTTTTGATAGCTTACTTGTGGAGGATACTAAAAAAGATAGGATCTTCTGATATATTTCAGAACAAGTATTCTCCTTTACTAGCTTTTTGAGTCACTGATTACAGGAAGAATCAATGATCAATGGGGAAAATAGAACTTATGTTAAGGCTTTGCTCTTCTTGTTTTGTGTGATACTATGTACAGCTGACGAGAGAGCTACCATTGGTGAAGCTTATCGGCCTAAGCTCAAGATTCAAAGACAAAATTCCCTTCCAAAACGCCAAGGTACTATACTCTACTAATTTGTTTTGATACCATTAGTCTCAACTATAGTAAACAAGTGGAAGAGATACTAAGTAAGATATGAGAAACAATGAAAGATCCTGAGTCGAGTGTGTGCAATTTTGTAACAGGAACCTTTAAGATCCAACGTGATCATTTGCAAAAGAAGAATAGCAGAGAAGAAACTCTTAAAACAAAACCGTCTAAAAGAATTGTTGCTGCAGATCCTAGGGAGAAAGATTGTGCTCTTTCATATCTCAGTAGGATATCTACGCATCGCTCTCGGATGCTCGCTGCAGCTATAGACGTTTCGGTCAAGGAAAAGAAAGTCTCTAACCTCAAAAGACCGACGATGGGTCTTCACAGGAATCTCTCTGAACCTGCAATGTAATGAAAATATGGGTAATAAAAAAATAAATCCATTCAAGTTTCTTGTTGCTTTAAAGAGTTAGTTAGAGTAAATGAAGATTTCTTCTTTTGTTTTGTGTTTTGGGCGTTTCTTGTGTTTATATCACTCTGATCAAATTTTGTTTTGAAGCTTAAACCAAAAATCTAAGGGGTATATTTTTATAACATTTGCTCTAGAGATTAATGCTTTGTAATGAAATAACAATAAGACAATAAATATTCAATTATTAGAAAATATAAACTTCAATAATGGATGCAAAATGTTTCAAATAGGCATATTAATTTGTATACCCCTCCACAAATCATCTTTATTTTTCAGCCTCTTTTTGGTTGATCAGAAGTTGGTTTCTTCATGGTGCATAGCCTCCACCACCGTGTCCACCGCCTGAACCACCACCGCCACCGTA
Organism: Eutrema salsugineum; assembly: GCF_000478725.1. Taxonomy (NCBI): domain Eukaryota; kingdom Viridiplantae; phylum Streptophyta; class Magnoliopsida; order Brassicales; family Brassicaceae; genus Eutrema; species Eutrema salsugineum. The sequence goes on along the minus strand of NW_006256828.1, from coordinate 2,018,534 downwards.
AGCACCTCCATGTTCACCACCATAACCACCACCTCCACCTGAGCCTCCTCCAGCACCACCGCCATATCCTCCAGCTGCACCACCATAACCACCTCCTTCACCGCCACCACTTCCATATCCACCTCCATGTGCTCCTCCACCGTAAGCTCCTCCACCACTTCCTCCACCGCCACCGCCTCCATACCATCCTCCGGCTCCACCTGAACCTCCTCCAGCTCCTCCTCCTTCGCCGCCTCCGTAAGCACCACCATGAGACCCTCCAGCTGATCCTCCACCACCTCCATGACCACCTCCGCC